>NC_091941.1:26405746-26508246 GCF_041260155.1 Ptychodera flava
GGCTGAAATTGACGTCAGTGGGTCAAAGGGTGCTACATCTAAATATGCTCAGAAGCGTCTAGATGTCACTAGTGAGATTTAGTCATGACGTATACTTCTATATATGTTTCTTAATATTGCATCGCTTTTGAAAATGTTTTTAAAGATTGAAGAACTGAAATTTATACTTGATATATTATTTGTCACGCAAGAGGTAAATAATGTATCCCTGCTAGTTAATCAGCAAAAGGAAGGCGCATAGTATTTTGTTAATTTGATATGCAAAATGAATTCTCCTAACATTCGCACACGTGATCTGAAGTGATGTCATGAGCTATTTATATCTTCGGGCTAGCACTATATATTCAGTCAACGGTAAATCCCAGTCAGTGAATGACTCATCGAGACAAGCAATAGCATCACACAAGTCGACAACGTTCCGAGATTTTCTGAGACTACTACAACTAATTTAAATATCCAAGTGTAGACGACACCCAACAACGGATCTCGTTTAAACATTTTAAGGAACCACCGGGAGCCTCAGAAGAGCAAAAATTAGTCATACGACAAACATGTACAACACACCAGGCACAGTGCAGCATGACTCCGCGACCATGTCGGTAGCGCCGAGCATGCACGACGATGCACAGTTCGTCGTCGCAGACGTTCTGTCTTCGATGGCTACGGGTGTTATCCCAGCCGATGCAAAGGTAGGCTTTCCCATCTCTTCGTTGAAGTGCTCTGTTTGAAATAGATTTAGTCAGTAGCCAATCGCTCGAAATGCCGTGCCTTTTTATCAATAAATACGCTTGAGCCGATAGCCCTTGCTGCCTGTGCAATCCAACAGTCGCGCGGTCGCGTGCCCAGGCAGATCGGCAAACCGCAGGTTGTGTACGGAAGTAAACACAGTGCCAGCCCGAAGACCCTCGTTGTATTGTTGTTTGGTTCCAGCTCCCTTCGCACATCCGGTGGAAGTTGGGGGTTCACCTACCGGTCACTCACCTCAAATTTTAATTACGCAATAATGACAATGACCTTTTTATACCGGAAATGCAAAGGTTGCAGGCAATTCCGAGAAAAAACCGCGGAAGCATCTGTCGTTTACGCAATAGTCGGCCTGTCTTACATGCATGCGTACTGTACTCAGTTCGCCAGTTCAGCGATCGCGTTTGGTTGTACCACTGCAGTGCGGTAGCACACGGATATTATTAAGCTTTAGGGTTACAAATTTTAATATTTCATCAACTTGGATTTATTGGAGCGCTAGATATCATGTACCGAAGAAGAGTAACTCCGTATTCAACCTACTATCGACGCGCGGTAAGCATATGATCTGAGTCCGTAGTCATATTATGACGTGCCGATAGACTAAACCTCATCATGCGCACACCTGAATTTAAATATTGTAATTTGTCAAGATGTTTTGCATGTTGAGGTCACGTTTTTTACTATGAACGTACGCATAGATATGGTACGTAAATGCCCGCCAAGCGCGCTTTCGTAGCAAACCAAACTCCTATTTGCGCTATATATTTTTTTCAAAATACGGTAACATGAAGGCTGAAAACAGAACAGAAAAGGCATGTACTCTATCATCGACCGCGGAGATACCTTCATTGTTCACGTGGACGAGCAGCTTCTGAAAGCTAGGCCTACAATTTCAAAATCGACTTTCTAATTTTCGCTGTTTGTTCAACTCGGCAGCTTTAATAATCAATGGCCCTTTTATATTTTTTGTGTAACCAGGATTACACCGAATCAGACGACGTGATGGATATATCGACCTTTGCTCCGTCACTGTTGACAAGCGCGGCCACCTTGTCCACCATGACGGGCACCACACCAACCAGCGCTCCCAGCGCCAGCCCGTGGGGTTTCAGCAATCAGATGAACAGCATTCCCAACGACAACTTCATCCACGGCGGCGGATTCACTCCCCCTGTCATCACGAATGCCACCAGCGTCCCCATTGTGACCCGAGGGGTAAGCTCCTCCGTGACTGGCGGATCAGTAAACAATCGCAGCACCGCCAACAGTGACAGGTCCACAAGAAGCAACAGCTCCTCCCCGGCACCAAGCCTTGCTAGTGACGATGGCAGTTTTGGCAAGGTTAACATGAGCCTCACCGGCCCGCTCAGGAGAAAGATCCCCGATAATGAGGTGAGTTTTATTTTAATCCCCATACGAAAATACTAAAAAGTTAAAGAAATACAAATAAACTTGTGAAAAATCAATCATGATTGCATTATAAAGAAACTCAAACCTTACGGAATAAAAGTTAGAAATTGGATCAAGGAAGGTATGTTAGTAAATTCAATCAATGCAGGTGTCTCGCCCAACTGTGTCTCCTGTGAAAATTCTTGTCTGAAACCGCAGTCACTTAAATTAGCTTTAGAGGTTTTTTTCATAAGATGTAAGTGGGCGAGCAGGAAGGTGGTTGAAACTTCAGAGAAGTGCGTTTCACAGAATGTCTGCAATGTTCAAAACAAGGAGATCCAGGCAACACGTGTTTTTAGGCAGGGGAGCCAATGCACATGTTCAACAATGTCTGATAAACGTGACTAAAACTGCCCCAATGTTACAGTGAATCATTGACTGAAATACAGGGCTCCTGTAAAAATGGAGAAAGTTGATTCAGAGCCAGTCAGAGTCATCGCAAAAAAAAGGGTTGACTCATCACTTTTCAGAAACCCACGCATTTATTGGGAGAACATTAGCATTGCTTGAAATCACAGAGAGGGCATCCTCTCGGCATAATTAATTCTGAGGAGAAAGTGTACAATCGTAGCGGGTAAATTGTAATCAGAATGCCTTAGATTAAATCCGGTGGGAAATTGAGGTTAACCTTTGAGTAGTGATAAGTGACAGAAACCTACATAGTGAAACAATTTTTGCTGAGTCATCGCCTTGCCATTGACCTTTTCCTCAAGACCAGTGCAGACCATACCAGTGCGGGGAAGGGGGGCATCAACACAGTATGTTCTGTACTGCCACTAATTCATTAAGAATATGAAAAATTTAGTATATTTTGGTGATTTGACATGAGTCATGAAAGATGCTTTAGGTCGTCGACATCTCAAAGTGCGAATTCAATGAACGACAAGGGTCACCTAACGGGTAGGAGAGTTCCCTGCTCTCCTCTCCTGTTTTTGCGTTGGCGAAAGTTCGGTTAGATTGAACGTACTGATTGGGCGTGTCCGTTTCATTTGGGTGGGGTCTTTCCACGATCAGCCGCGCCCACCGAATCAAACATGCAGCACCTTTGTTATGAAAAGAAGGGGTACACGTAACGCCCGTGGGCTGGGTGAAAGCATTGTAGACTTGATTCGCCTCTGCTCCCACGCCCATTGGAAGGAAACCTCGACCCTCAGTGTCTCAAAATGTCATTTCCGTTCCAAACACTGTGTGATACAGGGTATTAAATCGTAAATATCACAATAAAAGCTGATTTAGACTAGTTCCTGTTTGAAAACATGACGTCACAGTTAAAGTATACGATAACGTGGAAAAGCTTGAATGAAATTGTTATTCGTTGATTGGAAAACACTATCCCTCAAAGATAATCTTAATATGTCCATCGTATTGTCCCTAAAGTCGTTTTTAATAAATAAGAAAATAAATAAGAAAAAGATGAAATGAAATAATCGTGTATTTCACATGTGGTCATTGAAGTGTATAGTTATGTTCGATTTTCATCATAAATCTAAATTTATTTGTCTCTTGTTCCTAACAGTTAACAGCAATGGAGCGAGAGAAGAGGAAAGTACGCCGTGAGAGAAATAAACTCGCCGCTGCCAAATGTCGCCAGAAGAGAGTAGACCAGACAAATGAACTAGTCACTGTAAGTATTCATTTTGACAAATATTATTATGCTGCTTATTCTCTCGCCTTTATTGGGTCAAGGTCGTCAGCGCTGTGTGATTGTGCCATAGAAAGATTTTCCGAACAAACAGACGCCCTCATGCGTCATGCTTTGTAATTACTCCTTTCTTTCTTTTGCTAAATTTTCGTGTGACTTAGACTTGACGATCCTATTCCATTTTATCGTTTCTCCAGGAAACTGAAGTTTGGGAAGAGAAAAACGCAACGCTACAGAACGAAATTGCAAAGTTGGAAAAACAAAAAGAACAGTTGGAGTTCCTCTTGCAGGCCCACAAGCCCATGTGCAGGGTGGCTCAGAACAACGCCATGAACGTCTTCCCGTCGACCACGTTCTCGTCGCCCGTCACCTCGACCTTCACGCCGTCGCAGAGTAAATCGAACGCACTCGAAACGCCGACAACCGAGGTGGTGACCCCGACATCGAGTCTGTTTACTTTCACCATTGACACGGACACTTTGCCGAGCTCCTCTCTTATCGGCAGCACCGCATCGTGTGGTAGCGAGGCGACAAAGGTAGAGCAAAGCTGTAGTGATATGTCCAGTCCGGACTCAGTGCACAACCTGATCGCCCTCTAGACAGGGCCCGGTAGTGAAGCTGGGTCTCCCAGTGCATGTTGGCATGACACTAGGCAGCGCCCTCCTTAAAAGTTGGCCAGAGTGAATTTACTTACTCAAGTCTTTCAATAGTTCTTTCCATTCGACAATCACCTCTGCTTCATATCATGAAGTGAAACGCAAATGAACTGTCCACGTTTGTTTGAATTTAACTCGCAAATGTCTCAATTTCGTATGTCTATATTTCGACAAACTTGAGCTGATATCATCGATCGTCAGTCATTGTACGCATTTTCACTAATTCACTTTGGCCATACCTTGGAGACTTTTAATGAGGCTTACTTCAAGAACCAGGGACATAAATGCAATTGTTTTATGTGGAGATTTTCGCAGTTTCTTTGAGGAACAAGATGTGAAACATGAATATTGGTGGATGGTGCTACTTTTTTGAGACGGAAATGACTATATTTTGAGGTGATTTTGTACTGTTTGATAAAGTATTTGTGATGTTGGAGTGATGGTATACTTGCCAAAGACAGAAATGCATCCGATTTTGTAACGGGCAGAAAGAAAATTTAAAAATAACCAAAAGTAAAAAAAAACTTAAAACACCAAAACAAAAAAAATCAAACCTCGTTCATGTCAGTGACGTTTGTAAGATTCATTGTAGTGCCATTACCACGCATGTCTGCTTTATTCGAGTGTTGGTCACAGTAATATTGTCACGTGACACTGAAATGTCTTTTTATCGATGATGTAATTCCCTCTAGGATAGCTAGCCAAGGGGTCTTCTCACTTTCTCAGCCATCCCTTCCCAAGAAGTCCAGACTTCTCCGGTGACTAAGTTGAGGGCGTGCTATCTGGCTGTTAGGAAGACTGCAAACGAGTCGTACGGTATTTGAGACTTCAGCTTCATAAAATTGAATTGTGATTGGTCAGTATTTGCTTGGGTTTATAAGTTATTAACACTGTCAGTGCTTGTATTTATTTATAGATTTATATAATATTTATGTCCAGAATTGCTTTAACAAAACCATTGAATCAATATCTTGTGTGAAACATTCTCACTTTGGTAAAATGTAGACGAAGCAGAAGCCGATTTGTCACGTGACTATGCTACTAATTTTCTTGTGATAACTTTACACTATGTCTCAGGTTGATTCAGGTGATTTGTGTATTAACCAAAGCATAAAACACTGCCTCGTGCGCAAAGGTGTTGATATAAATTGTTGATATTTATCGTCAGAAAACAATTATGTAAATACACATAGCTAGAACGTTACGTCAGTCTTATTTGTGAGGTTCAGTCTGAATGCCCCCTTCACTGCTGAATTTGTAGCACAACCCTATTGTATTTCACGACATATTGGGACTTCACAGGGAAGAGTGAGTAAAAATACACATTTGAAATCACGATAGAATTTGTATTCTATGTAAGCGCCAAATGAAAATAAAACTCTGCCGAACGGAATCAGTATTTTATAGTTTTAATATATAAAGTTTTAAAAAATATGTTTATGTCACATGTAAAATATATATATATATGTTATTTTTACTAGGCAGGTTCCTTTCTTTATCGTTGAACTTTGTGTTGCTTCAGCAACCTTTTTATTTCAATGATTTGTCAGTTCAAGTTTGAAGCAGGCCTTCTTTCTTGGTAATTTAATTTTTTATTAAAAGGTGTTTTATTTTGTCACTAGAATACGTAGCATTGTTTGCGTTGTATTTTTTTTCCTGTTAAATGCGTTCTTTAATTTCTTTTTTCTGTCTTGTCTCTCTGTTGGCCTCTGCCAGCACTTTTCTCTGTTCCCGTAGACCCTCGAGAGAAAACTCGAGGGTCTGTGGTTCCATGACTGTGTTTTTTTCGGAAATATCCGAACGGCTGTGTAGGGTTTCTCGTGCATACCCGTTTTTGGCACTTGCAGACGACAAGTGAAGGATCTTCCCGTAAAAAATTATGACGTCATTGCCAACCTGGTGAAATACCTCTCCAAAATCATGACCTTATTTGGCGAAAAAAAAGTGTTGCCTTTGTTCACCTGATGCGGATCACAATCACGTGATCGCCACGTTGTCATCAAGTTTGTCGTTTAATTACACGGGTATGGACGCGTCCCCTCATTCAAGGTGCAGCCTACCTTCGTTTGGACATTGTAACTTCCCTTCTCGACCTATTGACGTAACTGAATATCTTTGTCACGTCGCTTCCTGAACTCACATGTATTTGTCTTGTCTATTTTGGAGAAAATGTCGTTTGGTATTACACTGGTAATCTGTGAATTTTCTACACTATCGTTTTCCCGCTCAATTAAACACATCGCATGTCCAAGAATATTTTGTTGTGATCGGGGCCCACGAGATTGGTGGCAGCTGATATACGAAAGAGTACAATATTGATGTTCACTTTTTTAAACAAGGACAATGACTGGGCTTCCGAGCTTTCTTACTTTTTTTCTAACTTTTACAAGAGATGTGTTGTGAAATTTTTTTAATTGATTTTTGTCACTGAAAATTGTCAGTGCACAAATTTTGTTATAGAAATGTGGTATAAAAGTGGAAAAAATAAACACTAATTCAAACTTCAACCATTCTTGTTTGTGATGTTTATCTCCGAGTTGGTCATTCGACATGTGTGACGTCACGCTTTGATGACGTCGCAACAATCGTTTCCCCACTTTCGGCAGCTTGGAGGACCTCACTCGTTCACACAACAACATTAAAACGTCACTGATGTCCTTGGCATGAAGCCAACAACGATAAACGAGCACCGATGAAACCTCAAACCTCAGTACTGTTTTCCGAGTTGCTGTCGCTATGAAGTGCGTAGATTTTTAGTTCTCGCTGAGTTTTCTGTTTACTCGCAAGTCAAAATAGGGAAGTAGGGTTTGTGCATCTAGCAGGCGCTCTTTTAATACATATCAGGATCGTGGCCAGGGATGGATGGGCTTGCAAATTCTTCTGGCCCTTCCATCAAATTAGAGAATCCCACCAAACAAAACAATTTAAAAACTGGTGACCTCCCGTCGAAGATGATAATAATTTGATGACCCCACACGCCAGTGCTGACAGGAGAGTTCATATCTTGTATTTATATATTAAGTTCTTTGTATTTCAAGCTACAGCAACTGTGAGTCTTGTCAAAGTTTTCAGTATATATTGGGTCCATGTGTAAACTCGAACTTCTTAAATCTACTTCCTACCACATTTTTGTTCAGTAACGTGTTCACTAATTTAACTTGTTTATTAATTTGACATGTCAGTGTGTCTCTGATACGCGTTGTTAATTGTTGACAATGGAATTTTATCATCAACATTATCGTGACAATGCGGCACACGGATATGCAGTCATTGTTGATAAGCTGAGTACCGGGTATTTCAACACGCCGTGGGAAGTATACGTAGGAACTGTTGCTGACATTGGCAACAAAGGAAAACAAATGTCAAATGGCTTTGATTTACACAGCCACATTTGGTTTGGCACAACAGTCTGTATACATATTTGAATCTGGAAATAAATTCAATTGATAACAATGCAGTGGCAACTACCTGTACACATATACACTTCGTATTGACACAGTTAACGAAAACGTCACAAGTTTTGTGTAGTGTGCGCTCATTAACCAGTAGGTCGGTTTCACATAGTTTATTGGTTCCCAGCAATTGTAGAAGACTGTCCACATTGAAACTCCAAATAAAAAATCGGCATCTCCTAAAGCGGTTGTCAAATGGGTTTGATATTTGGTGTACATGACGACCCCAGGGATGATGTAAGTCAGATTTGTTCAAATCATGATGGTATCACCAATATTTTTTTCAATTTTTTTTATGTCAGTTTTGGTGAAAAACTCTCAGAAATCGCACATCCATAGGTTCAATATGCTTGAAATGTTGTTTGTAGGTCCATTGGTATGACATTATTCTAATTTGTTTAAATTATGACACCATTAGCATGATTGTACTTTTCGGTAGACTTTTGCCATTTGTGGTGAAAATCTTCTCAGAAACTGCTTACCAGATTTCTAGAGGTTTCATATTTGCTCTACAGATCCCTCAGGATGGCATAAGATTAATATGTTTAATTTGTGGCAAACCAAGGATTGATTGTATTTTTGGAACTTCCATTTGTTATTTTTTGGTAAAAACTTCTTCTTTGAAACTGCTTGTGAAGTGTGATAGCTTTGCCTGTCCCATGTTTGAATATTTAAAATGATTAAGTTTCGAGAGTATAATATACTATGGCTTGTTCTGTGAAAAACTTTCAAATTGTTAAACTTTTCATGAGAATTCAATTCTGAGGGTGATATGTACGATTATTGATACATTAAAAGAGAGAGATTTCATACTTTACATATGACCTATGTTGTGAAATATTAGGTTGTTAGTGGTTTGCACTTCTGACTATTTATTGTTATACGCCACATGCTCATTCCGTGTCGCGATTGGCCAGAATACGTCATGTTACGAGACAATGGATACGTCTTGTCCCCGCCGGATCGACAAAAGTGACGTCAGAGGGTATTTTTTGAAAAGCTATTTCCCTAGGGAAATAGTTCTGACTAAATTTGGAAAAGTGCCCGGTCACGTGACCGTATAGTGTCGTCTGCAGCTTCGCAACAATGGCGGGTGATTAGAACGTGATGTGCGTCCGGGATAGGTGACAACACATTCTCTAAAACAGATTTTCCAACATTTTCCAATATTCCAACAGCGTAGGAACTTGAACAGCTCATCGACGGAAAAGATTAAAGTGCAACTAAGGATGTCGCTAGGTATGCTTAGAATATTTTGGAAAGAAAGTGGTACCACGTACAACTGAAACCGCTGTGAAAACATCGCCCAGTAAACTTGTCACAATGGATTGTTGCGGTACAAAATATCAAAACACATTAAAAACTATATAACAATACAACATGAGCATGTGGTGTGTTATAGAATACCTATAGCCTGGTCTTTATTCGGGCTATAGCGCCCGTCTATTACCCCTCGTGGCCGTGTGTTACCAGAAACACATCGCCATACCCCTCGGCCTACGGCCTCGGGGGAATAGCGATGTGTTTCTGGTAACACACGGCCCCTCGGGGTAATAGACGGGCGCTATAGCCCGAATAAAGACCAGGTTATAGGTGTTTAATATCACCACTAGGCATATCACTCTGAGTAATCATTGCGCTGTGTGGTGTACTCGTGAACTGTGAATTCGAACGCGAGGTTGTAAACTCAATCATGTCCTGAACTCAGCTTTTGACAATGTGCATGCTCCATTAGTCTGTGTATAGCAGGTAACAGGCTCTCGACAGTCCCTCTGGCCTTCTTTGCCTAAGATACCGACGTAGCCACTGTGGAAAGTGCCGTGGAGTAATCACTGATCCCTACAACCGAGAGCCGAAGGGTTGAGGCTGAGAAGCAGATGTAATTGGCTGTAGCAACATCAGAGCCTGGATATCTATTATTTTGCGGCAAAAGTGTCATGCATATATGTATTGAGAGGTCAAACTAGGTCATTCCACAGGAGTACGTCGAATTTCCTAAAAACTTCAGAGGTGCACGCTGAACGTGCACCCAAATGCTTTGGCGTCGGCTGCCCGAAGCCTGACGGAAAGTGGTACTATTGATGTGTATCTCCATCCTCCTATGTTCGAGCTTATAAAACACCATTGGTGCTTTTATAAGTTGTAGAAAAAAAAAACTTTTAAAAAACATCATATTGGTTTTATAAAAAATCATTTAAAATATCAACAAAAATAAAAACAACATTTTGTTCTTGCAGAACGACGCTTTGCCACAACAGTCAAGGGCCTCATTTGACAGTGAATATGTTATTTATAGTACCAAAATTCGTTAGAATAGTGTTTCCCCCCACGGGCACAGTGAAACACGACAGGTCCCTGTGGGTCATTTATGTATCAAGGGATAAGGCGACACAGGGCAGTTAACAATTTACATTTGTCCTCACTTAAAGGGTAGCAGGCAAGATTTCCCCTTTCAATCACAACGATATATCCAAATTCAAAAACCTTATGTCATGTATAAATATATGTAATTTTGCACCATAAATTACTGTGAACAAATTATTTCTTATGGCGTTCTATTAGTCTTGATCGTTGCTACGGGTGAATAAATGTTAAAATGATTAAATTTTATGTTTATAATTTTATACGCCAACATAAATATTCCAATGATGGACGGATACTCTAGGCTTCAACAATATTGAGACATCACAAATATTTGTAGGACAGTAACTCAACAATGTAGATGTTTGTAACATTAAAAATCAAATCACATTTCAAAAAAAAAATCTTTTTTTGCAATGACTGTGTATCATCACACTGCCAAAAATAATTGGATAGATTACACTGTAGAAATACTTTTTGGAAACTAATAAAAGTTTTATATATAAACACGATTGGAACTAATTTGAGATAATTGGATAGGGAAGTAATGTCGATTTAATCTACAAATGTAATCTCATCTACTTTTCTATTTGCATTACATTAGTTCCAATCGTGTTATTTGTACAATAGAGCTCTGGTGCAAAAAACTTTCACTTGTTTTTATGAATAATTTGCAATATTGCAACATTCAGCTGTACGGCACCTAACGCTTTTGAGAAATTTAATAAAATATAAAAATCCGATTATCCCAAATTAGTTCCAATCGTGTTATTTGTACAATAGAGCTCTGGTGCAAAAAACTTTCAATTGAGAACAGTGAAATGGCTTTATTAATGAAGTGCGGTTTCAAATACAATTCTTCGGGATAGCTTTCTTCGTGTTTTTTTTTTAAAAAGTACTTGTAACACATTCTCAGGTATGTGATGTAGATTGCTAGGGATACCTTTATCGTTAATGACGAAGTGACGGTGAAATTTACATGCTTACGATTTTTGAGGCCAAATTTCCAACTTTTGTGCAAAATGACTATTTCTCCTAAGATTTCGGTAAGGTAGCATTCAAATTTAATCTGTCGATGCCTTGGGATGATTTCGTCTAGATTTCACTGCATGATTGTGCAATTTTCAAATCTCAAGTTTTGCCTACGTATCTTCATCTCTGAACCTTTTGTCTGATAGTTTTTCTGTTTTGTGTCGAACATACTTCTGTTCTCATCAAGTGGGAGCACAGTGTCATTATTAACTCTCTTTTTTTTTAATTTTGAAAATCGACGGCAAGTAGATATTGCTGATGATTAGCATGTGATTCTTTACTGTATCTTTCATCATCTGGGTGTTGAGCACGGCATTGGAGTGGAATTACGCCCTCAGTGGTGACTTCACCTTGTTCAGTTGTATAAGTTATATACTGATGATGTTTCGAGAAGTTTCACACCAGTGATTTTAACAACTTTACAGCTTTACGGCTTGCTGTCGACCCTGCAGGGAGTTCAAGGTTATTTCCAGATACAGATATCTGAAATGGGCATTTTGGCTATGGCTTGCCACACAAAGCGTCGCTGGCTTTCTATGATTCTGAACAGACCATGTAGTGAAAGATGGGCAGTGTGTTTGGATTTCTTGCAGCATTTTAGCTGGTATGAGAATGCGATGATTTAGTATGGCTTCGGGTGTATTCGTCGTCCTCGAAGTCATCATCAACATTCTAACCAAATGCATTCTTCTCTGGTGGTGATGGTGATGACGATGACGATGACGACGACAACGACGACGACGATGATGATAATGATGATGATGATGATGATGATGATGATGATGATGATGATGATGATGATGATGATGATGGTGGTGGTGGTGGTGGTGGTGGTGGTGGTGGTGGTGGTGGTGATCTTAATGAACAAGGCGCGTGGTCCGAACGATGCTTTCATTTAATTTCGAAAATTTCTACAGTAGGCGTGGAAAGATGACACTTGCCCACTCGTAATTTTTGAGGCGTATTTGCATGAGGTTTAGTTACACAGAATTACGTTGTACATCCGACGGTTAAGTTGTGCATTCCAGGTAGTTTTGCTGCATTTTTTTCTCAGAAACAGGCTAAATTTGTGTAATTTTTAAGAAAAATTCATTTCTACACGTGGCGCTTAAGTTATACCTCGTCCTACCCTCGAACTAAAGTGGCCGATTTTCTTTGATACAGTTACCAGCATTTCTGAAATTTATGGTAGAACGCGACTCGGGGGACAGATATTCGGACTCTCAAGTTTTACGATTCTTTTTCCAATCTACGACTTGTAGAGTCTCATTTTGAAGCTCTGGGATTAAGAAAAGTTTTCACCGTCCTAGTTTGTCGAAAATCGAACAAGAGTCAACACGGGGATGGTGACCATTTTGAATTTTTCAAATATCGAGAAATCTTATGTAATTTGTCTGTCGAGTACCAACTTTTGCACGGTGATTTCTGATTTTCATTCTTGATTTCGTAAGAGAATGATCGAAAGTTTCATTCAGGGGAGTTTGAATCAAAGTTTAAGTCTTTCACTTTCGAGTCGCATTCCACCTTAAAGAAAATCTTTGTCCCGGCGATTGATAAAAAGTGAAAAGAGACTATTATTTCTTTCATGTCGGGAAATCATAGCAAGTACTTCTTATAGTGTTGGAAACGCTACGAAATATTCTGATATCAAAGATGTTTGCTAATGTACGATGATGCTATACGAAGTTGCTTGTCTACATTCAAGGAAAAAGTAAAAAAGAAATCGAATTATGACTACATGTTATTATGACTACGTGTACTGGAACGTCTGTGCTACACGTGCGTGACGCCTGGTTATCACGTGACGAAGACGCTGCGCGTACTGATTGAACTGTTCACTTACTCAGGGGGAAAGCGCACGGTTCGACTGACAAGGATTTGCGTTGATCAAGAAGCATAAACAAAAGAAGAGTATTGTTATGCGGTCCGTTCACTTTCAATTTTGCACTAGCTACAGTCCAGCGAACCCCTTATTTGTATCTCCACATAGAGAAGAGAATGGAGATATGCCATTGGACAACATATCGGGGACAAGATGAAGGGCAATTATTGTACTATCATCATTGTCATCTTCGTCGTTGTCATGATCATGATCATCATCATCATCATCATCATGATCATCATGATCATCATCACCATCATCATCATCATTTTACAGAGACAGCGGCGGTAGCAATATTATCTATGAGTCTGAGCTCCATGTGCTCACATAGCAACATCAGAGGTTTACAGAGCAATGCCACTGAACCGCAAAGTGTCACCATTGTCTCCAACAGAAGAACTCGAAGGCATATCATGGTGTGGTGAAACTTGCTTAAGGCAGGCCTACATGAAACTGCATCTGTGAACGCATTTCTTGTCGAGGCAAATTTCTGCAAAGCTAACCAGTAAATCCAAAACCAAGTTTCCCAAGTGTAATTGATTCTCAGAAATTATAAAATGTAGTGATTTGTACGATGATTTTGAGAGATGTGAACGGGATTTAGGGACAGAGATATACTAGTACTCCCCCGAAGTTCAAGATCACACGATACATTAGGCCGAATAGGTACATCATAAAGGAAAACAAAACATGTCTTGATAAATAAATTCTGTCCGAAAACCGTCCAATTTTTTCCAGAAGTACTTAATACTAATCTCGTAGATATCATCTTGCCACATTTGACGTTTATCAGATCACATTCCACAAGATGATATCTTGGAAACCGTTTGTTAGATTTGTCAGTTTGTCTCGTTCAGAAGTAAACCATTAATTCGGAGCAAGCATCGAGATTTGAGTCAGAGATTCACCAACATGATTGGAGTGAGTAACAAATATGAGACACATACAAACAAACACAGACGGAGACAGAGATAGACTGACAGGCAGAGTCAGACAGTGTCATGAACAAACGAATGGTGAAAGAAATAGATAGATACAGTATACACAAAGACTGCTAATAAACACAGAAGAAACAGGAGAGACAGTCTGACAGAGACACATATACGTAGACAGAGACAGAGAGACAAAGAGACAGACATGCGCAGCAAGAAAGACAAAACGGAAAATTTGAGCGATATTTTCTTACTGCCACTTATATTTTTCAAATTATTCACACTGAACAAAAGTTGGTGTAACCAATGATGCAGCAGTTCAGTAAGTTTTACATGGTGCGAATGGTTATATTGTGCAATCATGTGCAGAAAACGGAGTGACACCAGATTCTTTGTTTGCCAAAGAGGGTACGAAACAAACAGTACACAAAATGGGACGCCAGTCAATCGCTTTGCCATGGAAATACCAGTGCCACACTGGGCGCACTTTTAATTAAGTCGATTGCAAAGATGTGAACTGCGGTGATGTCACGTAAAACTAGATTTATTGTCGTTAAAAATTCATGAAAGCAAAAACGAATTTTCAACAATGGAAATTCATAAGAAAACACGTATAAATCGCCATGCTAACATTCTGAAAAGAGCAAAGATAGACCAGACACAAAACAAATTATTCATTAGCATAGCAGTTTCTACTTTTGCCGATTGAATATTTTTCATTCTTGTGAAAAAGGTCGCAAAAATTTATTGCGATGATCATGATGAAATATACTCTTGCTTCAAAGCCATGATCAAAACTCGTTCGGAAACGTTTGTCTTCAAAGAATGCAACATAATGTTAGAAAATTTGAAAGAGTTGCGCCAGTCGCTGACAAAAGGAAACTACAAACTTTTTGTGCTGTGAAGCCGCAGGGCTGTTCTCACTGATGCAGTGAGCGTGTTAGTATAGGCGCGTCGGTGTATGCACCGACAAACTTCGCAACATCTTAAGTATCACATTTAAACAGGCCTTTTCGGAAATCTGCATGCGTTGGTGCTGTTTTTCTTCGAAAGGGATATTTATTGAGAGAAAAAAATTCTCCAAATTAGGTAGATAAATAAAATATATCTGTCTTGTTTCCAGGGATTACAAGCAATCTTAAACATTTCCTCTAAAACGTAAGTGAAAGTTGAAATACATTTGTGCAAGTGTTGATTTGTTGTCTTATACACCTGTGATATTATTTTTGGAAATTCCTGTTGTGAATTTTGTACAGAATTGTTGTTTTGCTAGACAGGAGGATACCTGCTACTATTTAAGGAAGTATGCGCCTCGAAAATGAAATACTTAAACTTTTACTTAAAGGGATATAGTCGTCTGAACTACGCCTGTGCGAGTTTCTTGTTTATTTAATTACAAACAATGTATTTCGTGCATGATATCAAGATGCACCTCATCATCATAGCTGCAACATTTAAATTATACGATGTAGATTATGACAGACATGTTTTAACTTTCATCAATCACCATTGTGCCTTGGATACATTGTTGCCATTGGGTCGTATGGGTCCAATACGATCTTTGAGCACAGTTCCGACGACTATATCCCTTTAAACTTTCCTCAATGAAACGGTCAACCCTTCTCTCACCAAATCAAGAATAAAACCCCGGGGTCACCGTGCAACGATTGGAACCAGAGAGTCAAATTACCTGATATTTATCGATATTATGAATTCAAAATGACCGCCATTGCCGTGTTAACGTTATGTAGAAAAGTAACATTTTCGATTTTCGAAAAACTGAGACGGTGAAAATTGTTCTTACTCCAAGAGCTTAAAAATGAACCCCCACAAGTGGTATTTCAGAAAAGAATTGTAAAATTTTGAGAGTCCGAATGTCTGTGAACAGCCTCTGAGTCCAAGCATGCATGAATTCCATAATCGTGTAGATAAACGGCAAGCTGTGACTTGTAACGCACAAATTAAAGTAATATGAAAAACATTAAGCTCCACCTTCTGGAAGTCACTGTATAAACCTATGTATTTTAAATACTTTTGTTCCGTATGTTTACCACAGTATCTTGTTCTATTTCCCGACATTTCCACTGCTCTGCATTCAGTTTCTAAACGTTAAACTGTACATGTATATATTGTTGTTGACAATCGAATCTAAGTCGAAATTTCAAGTTATCAAAACATCAAGTGGCTACATGCACAGAGAGTGCTGACAAGCTGAATATTGGTCATTTCAAAACCACCCAGCCTTTCATCCGAATTTTCGTCTGTACAGGTCCAACCCCTTATAGACACAATGCCCTCAGATTCAATCTACGGTGATTAAATGGATCAAGGAAGTAGACCATGAAACAAGATACAGGACAATTCTACCGGGAAAGAAATTCAACAGTTGCGGCTGCGTATATCCCCGTGACGCAAACACTTCGCTTCATCAGCAACTATATTCTTGTTTCGATACGAAGTGAATAAAGTCATTGAAAGCAATATGTTTGGTTTGTTTCTCTGCGGTGATATACATATTTACTCAGCGTTCATTGTCATACAGATTTCAAGTGTGATTCGTAACAATCGTTCGCCACCCCTGTTACTTTGCAAAAAAAAAATCGAAAAATATATTTCTGTCTGGCCTGACACTGTAAACCATCGTGATAAAAGTCAAATTAAATGATAATTGAACAACCACTATTCACCATTTCAAGATTATCGATTTGTTAAATTTAAAATGATGCTTGTTCAGGCCGGTGTTGACGGTAATTCGTCCTCTGTATCACCGGTTACCAACTGGTTTCGAAAAACTATCTTACAGATAACGAGATTGCGTAAAAACGTAGTCCTCAACACGCTGAAAAGTAGCGAGTTTGCGCAATGATATTTGACGTGACTCAAGTGCGACAGGGCGAATACGAAGCACAAGTCCGACTGTGTAAACCATTACAAGCATTCAGAAGGAACGGGTTGATGACACCATCATGGTTACGGACAGAATGCCGTATTCCGCCCCAGACAAGAATCACAAAAACAACGAGAGAGAATAATAAAAAAACATCACTGGACGCGTGTGGCTCAAATGCGCATGCGTTCATTTGAAAACAAAGCCAGAGTCAGCACAACTCATATTTAAGGTTGTTGTAGTCGAGGGTCCAAATTAACACATGCTTCAAAGCTCAGTTCAAACACACCTTCGTCTGTTTGCAGGTAAGTTGATTGATATCGTACCTCAGAAACCGTTCTGTCGTTTCAGCTTGCGACATCGTTTCATTGTGAGACACTCCGGACAGCTCAAACGTTCCATTGCATTGTGATATAGTTTTAAATGGTGTTCCCAAGAGTATTTGGCTTTTTATTACCGCATTTCGAAACAGAATTAAATTGGTATCTAAAAACCACCGGCAGGAATGTTTTGAACCATCAGTAATCGTGGTCCTGGATTGTCTTCAATCTAAGTTTTTAGGGGATGCGCACAAAGAAATCTGTTTAATTATGTCGTGTTTTGCTACATGTAATTATGCTTCAACTGACGTTTATGAAACAAACACCCTGCGAGTGAAACTCGGGAAACAAAAAACAACTGTCATTGCATTGAGAATACTTATCTTAGTACGGTAATAACTGATCAAGCAAGATAAAGTGTACGTTCGTTTGTCAGAAAAACAGGGCAAGTATATGAAGTGGTAGTAATTCTAATAATCCCTATTAGTAAAGTCACCATGCTCTGTTCAGTTGATGCCGAACACATTTCGGCGACGTCCGTACTTGCGCGGTATTCTCTTGTTGTCGCCTCTGTGAGAGGCGACAGCAAGAGAACATCGCTCAAGTACAGACGTCGTCGTACTCTACATCTGATTTTAATAAGATTGATGCCGAACCGTGCTGGTTTAAGGACCCTTTCAACTTGACTTCCAACCTAAATAGCTATGTGATCGTTAGTGAAAGACAAAAAATTAATTACACCATTGGAACTAATTTGGGAGAATAGGATATTGTAGTAATGTTGATTTAATCAGCAATTTAAGCTCATCTACTTTCTTTTTTTGCAATTCACTTGTTTTTCAGGGTAATTTGTAATATTGCAACTTTCAGCTATAGGGCACACTAACACCTTTGATAAATTTAGACAATTAAAAGCTTCTAATCTCCCAAATTAGTTCCGATCGTGTTAATTTTGAAAGTACATTTCGACCTAGTTTTTTAAATTACTTCCAAATATCCAAATACGAGTATTTACGCAAGTCCAATCAGGTAGTGGATATCATCATTGATGATATCGTAGTTTTCGCCGTCAACTTTGTCGTCGTCATCGAAGTCTCATTATTATATCATTGTCACCACCATAAATATCATCACCACCCCAAAGCCATCATCATCATCATCATCATCATCATCATCATCATCATCATCATATGTCGTCAATGCCTGTCGTTGTAGCAGTCGCACTTCAGGATCGAGTCACTGCTGCCACACATCAATCTTACAGGAGGCGATTTAACTGGCCTAGGAGCGGAAGCAAAATGGAATTGGACGCCTACGAAGATTTCAAGTTCCGAAGCCTCATCAATTCACAGACGGCCGGCGACTCAGTCACGGAAAACGAAGGTGTGAACCGATTGGAGCGATGCTACATCAGAAACAAGCTCATGCCCATGCTAATAAAGGAGGGGTTGAAGTTTGCCATCCAGGCGAAACGGAAATCCAGGGGTTTAAAGGAGCTGAAAGTGGACGCTGAGTTGGACAAGACAGACTCGGAAACGGTAAACGCCATGTCTCCGTGGTTTTCCTAACTTTCCTTTCAATGCAGCACCTATTAATGCTTCGCTGCATTCATTTCTCGCGTATTTGTTTTTGCTAAAAAGCTACACCCGTGTCGTTGTATAGAGACACCGCTTTCTCAAGTACAGGATATTTTTATTATATGAGTCTAACAAAAACTCTCCCCTCTGCTTCGGCGCTCGTGTTTCCGTTTCCGTTCTCCGTTATACAGAATGTAGGCCGACGACATTCGGTAGGACAAAAGTGTTCGCACGTTTAATTCCCATTGTATTTCGGACAAATGTGATGAATGGGGTAATCATTGAAGTTGTTAATCGAAGGCTATTAATAAATTTTCAAATTAAAAGTTGAGAAAGGATGAAATAGACGGATGATGAACGGGAGGTGGTTTCTCGATCTTCAGATCCTTGAATTGAATCCAGCCGTCCGGCAATAACTATCTTTCCAATTTCTTAGCCTGCCGCAGTGCATTGGAGAACCCAAGAAACTTAAAAAGGAAGGCTGTAATGTGTTCAGAATAGAGAGCAAGCTGACGTAATTTCATTTCCTTGGCTTGGTAGACTTACGCACCAAATACTTCTTGTGCACCTCCAAAAACCCATGACTCAAAATCGATAATGATACCTTTATGGCAGCCCTGTATGTGTATCCAAGGAGAGTTCTTGTGGAATTCACGTAAATTCGTCTGCAAAATCATGAAAGAGTGTCTTGATCGGTGGTCGGTGATATATCACCGTCAAGGGACGGCATGGACGTGTCGTGCTTCGTTCTCTTCAACCAGTTGGAGCCTATTTTGCGATTAATGTTCATTAAATATTCATTCCATATTCATTCAATATTCCATTCATAGCTCGTATCCACTATCACCACAAAATTGCCAGCTATTTTTAGACAAGTATTATTTTTTTCAAAAGATTGCCCATACCTGTACACGTGCCTTTATTGATGAAAGACGCAGGGTTTGATAGATACAGTTCTGGCAGCCCTAGCAAAGAAAGTAATTCATTTAAAGGGCTAGAAATGCCAACTTTTGAAGATTTTTTTCATTATTTTTAATTTTGTATGCCAATTGCAAGTTCTTATTCTACTCCCAAAACAATGTTGAAGCGCCCAATATTTAGGTTGTAAACATAATGTCTGTATGTGTACAATGCACTATCATTGTTTACATTTGAATTCTAGTCCGTATCAAAATTCACTAGCTAACAATAACAATGCGGTTTACACATGAACTGGTTTAATTCAAAGGCTGAATACCGTGGATCTCAACATAAATTAGGGAGCAGAACAAGAAATAATGGTTGATATTAGAAACACAAAAAGGGAAAAATCATCAAAAGTTAGCATTACTGGCCCTATAAGGACTTTCACTATGGTTAGAGTGACAAGGAAATTTCAACGCAGTTGTACCAAATTGATGGACTATTATACAGCAGACGACATCAAGACTTTGTCGTTATTTTTTTTCTTTTAGTTTTCTACGTCACACAGGCCATGAGATATTATTATTAGTAGTAGTAGGAGGAGTTAGCTGCCGACTCGGAGTGAAATATTTATGTGAAGCATGTGCAAGAAAATCTTGATTTGTACAAAAGTATCTCAACTTCCTATAAAATGAGTCCAACCTCCATTGAATAGAGCTTGCATGAGATCTTCCAGTGCGTGAACAAACGTAAAATTGGCGTGTTGGGAGTTCATTGCAATCGACTACATTGAAGAAAAGTGATTTTCTTAAGCGAAATAAAACATTGATTTGAAAACAAAGTATCTGCTCATCGGATTTTCTTGGTTTCCATTTTTTTTCTGTCATGCACTTCTGATTTCCTCCCTATCGAAACTGACAGGGCCAGTCGCCGCCTGAGGCGCCTGACATGATCCAAGACGAACAGTGTGACGTTATCCAGAAGCAACTCATGCCGATGCTAATCAAAGCCGGTCTGAAATTTGCAATCCAGGCAAAACGGAAGTCGAAGGGACTTGGAGAGTTGGAAGTGGAACCGAAGCCTGTGAGGTCGAACAGAGTAAGTTCTGGGAACTGTTATCTCTTAGTTGACATTAAGTAACCGAAAGAAAGTAAGTTTTTCATGCATTTGTGAAATTTTTATAACTGCCAACCTATTCACATTCGTTAAAAGGGACAAAGTCAGCCGTTTTTCATGAATTTTGTTTGATGCGAATAGCTAATATTGTTTGACATGTTGAAAGATACTGAATGAATGGGTGACCATGGATATATTCGACCCCGGTTTTGGACACGATACATGAAACTATCGCGAAAATATTAATGGTCATGACCATTTTAATTCAATTTCGCGATGGTCTCATTTAATTTGTCTAAAACCAAGGTCGAATATATGCATGGTCACCCATTTACTCAGTATCTTTCAACATGTCAAACAATATAAGTAGTATCTCGTATCAAACAAAATTCATGAAAAATGGACGACTTTGTCCCTTTAATATGATTACGTATGTACGGCGGACAGACACATTAAAATTTTTGCACCTTCTTAATAAGGCCGATAAGCTTCTCTGTATCGAGGCCGGGTACAGGCACTCTAAGATCGGGAGTAACGTATTATATGGTGGGCCGGGAGAAGTAACTTTTTCAGATTTTCCGATGTATAGAATTCCGAGAGGAAGTCCTTGACTCTGAGACAAATTCCCTCATTGTTACCACACAGCTAACGCCCGAGGAAGAGAGGAAACGGCTACTCAGAAGAGAACGCAACCGACTTGCTGCCGCCAAGTGTCGATACAAGAAGAGGGAGAGAGCGGAAATACTCGAGAGGGTAAGTTCTCTCAAATTGCCCCACGGCCATCGTCCGATCGGAGGTTTTTACCGGCACAGTAGATTATTCCAGCCATCGCCTGGCGGAACAGAATCGTGTTGCTACATGAGCATGAATGTCCTAGTCGGCCGAGACAGCAAATCCAGTACAATGAATTAGTGAAGGACGTACTTAGGAGAAACATAAAGCGCACTCATCTATTATACACATATGGTTGCACTCTTTCTACCCTCCCTAATACCTCCCCGACTTTGCCACATAGAATGATCACTACCGACGTCCCTCTTAGCATGTTCTATTCATGTCATAGCTATTGAGGGGCGTACCGAGGTAATAAAATACTTTAGATTTCAATAGTTAATTCAACGCCAGGGTCGATTTCGCAACACCCCCTGAGAGTTGGAAACGGAAATCAAGGCTATTTACCACAGAACCTTTGTTCAAATTTTGAAAGCAACGCCGTATATGAAAAATTGATAATGATCGTGCAAACGGTGAATACAGGAAAATGGGCGACGAACATCCAATAGCAATACGACAATGTGATTGTGTTAGACATGTTTACACGGAAATAAACTCAAAGAATCGATAGAACGGTTTCTCCGTGCTAATATCTCTGTGCTCATACATGCAGTGGATATCTAAGATTCGTTTTCAGAATTACAAAAGATCATTGACCCCTATCGAATAAGGGGAGGGGGGGGGGGCTTTGGTCCGATTGATACTTGAAAACTACGATATGTAATTCGAAACAAAATGACCCTCTCGTCATCGGTCAAATGAGCGCTGTATCATATTTACCGCTGTGGAAAATACCGTCAAAATTTTACAAATTTGAAGCAAGTTCTGCAATGTGTAAGAAACATAAATTTATTAGCTGTACGGTGTGGGTTTTTTGCGAAACAAAAATGTTCCTCCTAATATTAACGCATTTCTCAGTTTGCCGGTTTAGCTGTACTAGGATCCGATCGCTTTATGGTATCTCTGGCTCTGTCCACCACATATTGATGACAAACTGGAACTGAGGACATTCCTCTCCCCTTGCAGTGTTCCATGTTATGATTCAGTTGGTTTTCGGGTTGTTTTTTTTTATTTTAAGTTGTGGTAACTTTAATAGAGCCGCTTGCTATGCACTGATGATGACGTCAGCAACACACCACGTGACGTTGGTGAAACTTACTACAAAACCACGTCACGTGGTTGATGATTTGTAAAATAGTGAAAAATATTGCGAATTTCAACGTGTTTTGGGAGTAGAATAATAGCCTGATATTAGCATGATACGAAACAGAAAAAGTGGGAAAAATCATCAAACGTTACAGCGACCGACCATTAGTTTTCATTTTCTTGGTGTATTTTCCAGTATCTTCTTTCTTATGTTTGTGAAATACTGTTTATTTTCCTGCTCTGAAAATCGTGTTAAAATGCCTTGCGTTAAAATTTGAAAATATAGTCTATATGTGTGCAAGTTTTTAGTCCAGGCTGGAATTTACTTGCCAACAGCAACATTGGACATTTTGCATATAACAAAACTTATAGTTGTCGACATACTCTTTGGAAAACAATCGACTCGTTATATGGAATAAAAAAAAAACATGTAAATTTTAACCAAATTTATGGCTATTTTTCCTTTAAACTAAAACATTAAATCAAAAATAGAACACCAACGGTTTTGATAGTTTCACATCATTTTCATAATTTAGTAATACAATAGACACTGAGGAAGAGGTTCATGGTGACGCCTCTCTCTTCATTGTACGACAATTTAGGCTTATTATTAGTCTTGTTCCCCTGGCTACACTGTGCTCATGAATAAGGTCTTATGTGGACATCGTATTTTGGCGGGTTAATTATTTTGACAGAGAGAGAGAGAGAGAGAGAGAGAGAGAGAGAGAGAGAGAGAGAGAGAGAGAGAGGCAGCGTTCATAACTCATCCAAGTTACTCAAAAATCACAAAATTCATCATGATGTCATATCTCTATCATTTCCTTGTGCTTGTATGAAGCCATTCTCATGTTTCTCCGGCTATCAAATCCTCATACTGGTATCTTTGAGCCGCATATGTGTCGGTAGGTTTTTTGTTTTATTATTTTGGAGGTAAACGAGGGGAATGTGAGGAATTTTTCTCACGTTCAAGGATGCAGGCATTGGAAATGAGGGAAACATGAAGAATGGCTTCATACCAGCACAAGGAAATGATAGAGATATGAGAATGACATCGATATTCGACATTTCCAAATACAGTTTTGTCGTCACATAGAAGGCCATCCCTCTATGTGAAGTAAAGGGTTAGGATTGCTGAATTGTGAAAACACATTACCGGTACTCCACTCGTCGTTATATTAATTTGCATTTCTATGACGAATTCAGTCGGTCAGCGGCTGCTGGCTACTCTGTCTGTAAACCACACTAACTTCTTGTACTTCTCCTAAAACGATGTATGAAATCCTACTTTGCAGCTCGCCAAAATGGAAATTAATAGGCTGTGGGTAAAAAATTTGTGTATCTCGTAGGACGAAAATAATGAAAAACATCATCAAAGTTACGATTATTTACATGTACGAAGGGTAACTCGTTCAAGATCGTTTTCAGAACCGTGTATACCGGCGGTTCATTATCAACAGTGCGTTTCCTTTCTAGAGATACAAAATTCATGAAGAGAATGCCAATTTGCATATTGTGGTTCAAGTATGAATGAATCGCATTCATAATTACGGTCCATAAACCGTGGAAAAAACTCACCCCCGTGAGACTTTTAATGAAAGGCTGTTTCGAAATAAGTTTTTAATTGACAGCTCTGAGCATGTTTGCCCTCCTGATCCTGACAACCAATGAAGCTGTAGAATGCTGAAATGCAGTTGATATGATTAGAATACGGCATGCGTCAGTGCTCAGATTAGCTCGACGGCATGTAGATGAGATAGTTTAGAAATGGAACAATGGTAAAGATATGTGTACTTTTTTTCCTTAATCAAGTAAAACCATTTCATCTCAATTTTTATCTCCTTTGTGTGGGTTGCATTTCGTGTCGCGACTTGTCTCAATCCTTTACCCGAACAATAATAATTCGGAGGGCAGTCAGACATTGTGTCTCCTACCTGTCTCTACAAATGTTTACTCCAATTGATTCATGAATATCAATATGAATTGATATTCATATTCAGATATCAACAACAATTAAACTTTGAATCGGACAATATATAGTTCTATTTCTATCTCAATATAAATACTTTCTGTCCGTAAATATTCTTCGTGTTTTATGTACTCTTCCTCCATCTCCTCGCTTGCTCCATTCCCTTCTCTACCCCCGTTTCCGTTTGTCAATCTCTCGTTCTCTGCCTGTTTCTAGTTATCTGTCTGTTCCTCTCGGTCTTTGTGTCTATTTTATCTGTCTCTGTCTGTCTCTCTGTCTCTTTGTCTCAGTCTCTCTATATCTGTATGTCTGTCTGTCTTTGTCTATCTCTGGTCTCTATATCTGTATCTCTCTCTCTCTCTCTCTCTCTCTCTCTCTCTCTCTCTCTCTCTCTCTCTCTCTCTCTCTCTCTTCTCTCTCTCTCTCCTTCATTACCAGGAAATCCATACATTTGGCATACATATTGATGATGGTAGTAATCACAAGAATGGAATCACGTTTTTTATGCATTCAACATTTTGTCTTTCAAATTCAGCGTACTTGTACTCCAAAATGTACCTCATACCTCTGGCCATATCATTACCCGGGAATGATATTTTAATTTATGACTTCTTGACTCTAAGGATTGTTCTACCATGGCTAGGGAAAGTCATTCGTGATGTACACGATTAACACGCTTTCGCATCGAGAGTTAAGACAATACACTAATAATGTGCAATGAGGTACATTCGTAACTGACCAGGGTTTTGCACGGTCCCAGGCAATATGATAACTTAACCCTTTGAGCGCCTAAGTCAAGTTTTGTCACCGATATCAAAATACACACCAGTCAATTTTTTTCGAATTTTTGCTGAAATTTTGATAAAAATCTGAAGCCAATAAAATGTGATGCTCATTTGGTCCAAAATTGTCAAAAAATTACAGAAAAATTCACAAAATAGGTGAAATGTTGCAACGATAATTTTGGTGAGAAAAATTGCAGCACTCAAAGTGTTAAAGCAACAATAGCCTTAAGGTTTTGATAATATGTTCACCCTTTTCTTGTCAGGAAAAAAAAGAACACTGTCTTTGCATTCCTGAACTATGTCGAGATAGGAGGTATTGTCTTGTAAATCAAAATGCTATGTATACAAGTTTGGCAGTGTTGTTGTTCACGAGTGAGACCTACAGTCCAGACCGAAATTCAATTGTCAACGACTCGATAACTTTCATCGGATTTGACATACATACACGCTAAATTGACCAATTTGAACATGGTGTTGAAGTAGGGCAAGAAACCTTATTTTATCACCAGAACAGAGATATTTTCACCTGGAAATTTGAAATACCTCGAAACATTTTTTCCCTGCCACCTTAATATCCTTTTATCACGATACCGATTCCTGCGTACTCACTGTCATAACACATTACAGTTTTTTTTCGAATTTTGTGAACATGTACTTCACTGACGGTTCATCATGTACGGGGGGGGGGGGGGGCCTTCACGTGGAAATTGTAAATCTTCAACGCTTGCATTGTCGGTACTAGATAAAATGTCGAGAGCGGTACAAAGATTCAAGGAAGGTGAAAAATTATGCGATGGTTGTCGCAATGCCTATCTCGAACAATCTGGGTTGCCTTTATGTCCGACTATGTTCAATCGGGAAAAAACAAAATTTGATATATTCTCGTTTTCTGTTTATGACTTTGCTTTAGTGCACAATTATAATGCATCGCTACAGTATACATAATATGTTTTAGTCTCTGTGCACGCTAAATTTCAGGGAAACTAAATCTTTAAGCTGCAATACCACCAAAGTTACAGATCACCGAATCTAATCAAAGCAACACACTCTCGTTTGTGATTTATTATGATTAAAATTGAAATCGGACTTATTTCTCTCCTCCAAGATGGCCTTTATTTGTCGACAAGTTAGATTTCTCTGAATTTAACTCTAAAGTTATTACAGGCACTCTATTTAATTTTGGTATCAATTTAAACTCAGCGGCCAGAGTCCTAATTTCATTAGACAAAATTCTAACACCAGATAAAAATAAATTATTAAATTTCAATTGCAGGCATTGCATTCTACTGCCGATCGAGTTTGTTCTAGTCAGTAAGAGGATTATAAAGGTGCCACAGCCTTTTGTTTTCCATTGAAATTGTACTCGGGTAAGTAAATTTCCTGGCAAGACAATCTGGCGCCTGAACCATGCCTTTAAGCAAACATTGCATTCAATGTACTCGCCTGGTACATTATGTTGAGCCAAGTTTCCTTTCGTCCATTATGAGCCTGGAGGGGTGGGGGTACATTATTGCGTAAATACATCAATAGTTAATAAAGCGTATGGAGTCGTAAACCACGGCGTGGCGATTCGCGATTCGCGATAGATCGATGGATGGGTTTAGTGCTTTATCCTACAGCCGTGTGCATGTTATCCTCAGCCAGGAGAATATATAGATGAACAGTCGTGATTCAGTTTGAAAGAGCGATCTATAGCATGTTCATGTTTAAGCATGTACATACAATGTACTATATTGAATCCATAGACCAAACAGAATTTTCCTTTAAATTCTCAAAACACCAGCCTTTATACGCATCACAAGAAGAACAAAAGAATTTACAATGAGAGTTTTCCATTGAAGCGAGTGATACATCCTATGAGCGACGAGAAATTCATACTGAGCCCACTGCAACCTGAAAGAGACAGTGGAACATTTGTTTGATTGTCTGGAATCCAAAGCCTTGTAGGCTATTCATAAATTTTCAAACCTCCATTCATCATGAAACAGCTCAAACTATTGATCATGTCATTTGGGAGTGCTACAACAAAATCAAAATGGATTGTATAAAACTGTTGGATCGTTAAATAATTGCAAAGTACCACTTACATCTCATCAGATTTGTAAAACACCAGTCCCTCCCTTATATTTTCTTCTCAAAAACAAATATAAAAGTCCGACCGGTTGTTACAGACAGAATCACTGCAAGAAAGACTGGCAAGTCCGAAAGGTTCCACATCAAACGGTTGTGTCGATATTTTAACCGAGACAGTTATGTCTGAGTTCCTCAGACACTGTTTGATGTGCCCTCTATTACTTTTTCTCATTTTGTTCCGTTTTTGTTTATTGACCTTGGTATTGATGTGATTGTTCGCACTTTTTTTCTAGTGACGCCTTTTTCTTAAAGATGTACTTTTTCCTTCTTTTATAGGGAGGCAGTCCAGTCGTCGGAACCGCGCATGTGCGACTTTCTTGTTCACAATGTATTTCATGCATGATATCGAGATGCATCAAGTCAACATAGCTGCATCATTAACAAACATGTTTTAACTTTCATCAATCGCTAACGTACCCTAGATACAGTGTTTATATCGGCCGTAGGGGTCCCTGGCAACCTTTGAGCAGCGTTCCGACGACTGCCTCCCTTTAATAAACTAAGTCTTTCTTTGAAGAGAGGGGCAAGGGAGTACCTTCTTTGTCAAAATGAGATGATGGAATGATGAAAGCTTTTCAGGTGTTGTTAAACAAGGAGAAAACTTGAAGGGTTGGGAGAAATTTAATTTTGGGTGCATACAAGGGGTTAAAATCAACTTTCAACACGTTTGGATCAAAAATGGACGTTAATAAATGGACCATTATTTACGGGCAATTATTTAAACGTTTGGTGCACTTACAGGCGTTTTAGCTCTGTGTGTCACGGTGGATTTCCTCTTCAACTGCCAATTGAAATAATGTCGAATGGTTGGTATTCGGTTTGTCAGAGCAGCCTTTGTGTGTTATGTCCGATCTTAATGTTTGCGACTAAAGCTTGTTTTAACAGAGATTTCAACGCAGCGAGTTTCCGGTCCAATAACTCGGTGGCTGTCATCTCCTACTTGAAAAGAGTGTGCAACGTTTTCATCGGTAACAATGCGGGGAGCACGACCACGTTTGTTGGGGGTTTTTTGTTTGTTTATTAACAGGAGAGTCACAGTGAACACGTGACCCGTTCAAGCGTTGTCGACCGAGTCACAGAACTATTTAACGTGGTTTCCGCTTCGTCTAAGAAACGGGAGATGAAAAAAACAGCGAGAAGCATGTCTGGTGCAGTTTTTCTCGGACAAAACACACGAATTGACATAGTATCTGTCGGCGATACGCGACCCTTGGACTTCAGTTGATTCAAGCCATGGTGTGCGTACATCGTAGGAACACGTTACTTTGATCAGTTCGTCTCGCGCTAAAAAGCCCATGAAGATTAAGTTTTATGATTAAATAGAGTCGATCGTACGGACTGTCTCGTTTTCTTAAAGGAGCAAATAATAATTTTATTGTTCCCACCTTAAGGTGGAGAAAACGCACAGTCTACAAAGATCCGCAAATGATAAGCGAAAAATAAACGCTAACGTCACAACAACAATAACAACAACAGCGCGATAAAAGAAAAATCAAACAATGAATTCAATTACATGTAAGTCCGTGTACACTGAATTTTGTCTTCCCTGTGCCATTTCTATTTTAACATTGTGGCTATGTTCCCCGCCCTAGTCTGGCAATACAATGGCATAATAGGCATAATATAACTTTAATTTGGAACCGCCAACAAAGAAAGAAACTGTCCCTTTGTTATAGGCACATCAATCGTCTTTTCAAACCATTTTACCACACTTCTTTCAGGCTATTGCACTCACCCTGCGGTTTACTCAATGATTTCAACCGGCAGTGTCGAACAAAAGCATTATTAGGTGGTTTTCAGGGGTTTTTTATAGGGTAGTCATAACCAGACCAGATTGCTCACTCACATTGTTTTGGGCTAACTCAAACCATGGATGCTTAAACCAATTTGCACACGGATGCACGGTCCTATCGCCCACGCATGAGCGTAACTATTATGACCGAGCACGGAGAAGCCGCTGTATGTGTGAAAATGTTTGCCACGGTAACCCGGCTTTATTTGTATAGACGGGTGCTACACCACACAAGAAACAATTTTTTATTTGACATTGTACGGATCAGTCGTCTACTTTGTAACATAGTAAAATATACTGGAGAAACAAAAAAATTTATTCCGGGTGACCGTTTTGCTTATTTTCAGCAGGAAGCTTTAATACGCAAAACTTCACAAACTTGTGTATTGTTGCGCGTGCGCTCGTTACAGGGACGTGTCGATGACCTGTCAATGCATGTTGTGCGACTCCCAAATCGTGAGCAGCGCACTCCGCCGGGTTCGAAAGGTTACAAAGACATACATCAGTTGAATTTTCTCCAAGAGCAAGCATTAACTGCCAGAGCTGACCCTCTTCAATAGCGTCGACGGCACAACTCAACAGAGTTGAGCGTGGCGCCTTGAAAAACCTGAATGTGCAACTTTGTTAATTGGTCGTTGAGGGCGGTGCACGAGACGCTCGTGCAGATAGCGGTGTCGGCGTCCGGCGGCTGTCGCAAAAATTATTACGATGAATGTGACATCGAATATGAAAGAGCCTACCAACATATGCCCTCTTCGATTCGTCGGTATATCCGCTTTTAATCATGTTGAGCATGGTAGTATAGAGGAGAGTATCCTGAGCATCAAGTCGAACGAACAAACAGCGAAATTTGAAGGAAAGACCGCGGGTTAGCGATACACCCATGCATGAGAAAAAATGGCCATTAGTATCCTGTATGAAGGATATGCATTCCCGCATGTATCTTAACGGTAGTACCAAAAAATGTTCAAAAGAGCGAGACGACAATTTTCAGTCAGCCACGGTACAAACAAGCAATAACTGTAGCGACAATCTATATCAGAATAATCAGAATGAAAGTACGATAAAATAAGAAAATTGCGTCCCTGCATCATTTCTACCAAATGTCGAGGATCAGAAATAAAATGTAATTTTTCTAGACACGACCTGTACGTTACAGTGTACTTTCGAATGTTTACAGTATAATCTGTTTGTGAAATGCAATTTTTCACTCTACTCCTAAAACCACGTTGAAATACCTAGCGTTTCAACATGTTAACACGGCCGGATGCGTGTTAAATAACCGATAATATTTTCGATAACTGAATTACATTCATACTTCATACAGTTATCGACAACAACACTGCATATTGTGATAAATGCGCTGTTGGTTAGGAGGATACCTTGTGTTTACAAATACTCCATTAAGAAGCATGTGATCATTTGATTATTTTACAGAATAAAATAATGACAAATATTATCAAACGTTACAGCTACTGTCCTTTTAACGTTACTGATTAGGGAAAATGGCATGTACCATTGGCCCTCGACGGTCTATGGTATTACGTCCAACGAGCAACCTGAGAATGTTTTGGAAAATGCTGCACAATGGACCTATGGACCTCGTTCTGATAACTGGGTGGTACCAACTGTTAATCAGTTAATTAATTAATTAACTACCAAATAATAACATCGTGTTTATAAGGATTGGAGTTGATGACACATCGTGAAGCGTAATTTTAAAAATTTGCTTTCATTAAGTGATCAGCTGATCGAATGAAATGGACGGATGTGACAAAGCCGCCAGGTGGACGACTTCAGACGACTTTGTCAATGAATCCTTACACTATTAAACGTCATATTTAATTTCCACTGACGATCGATGTGAAGTGTCTCTACCATCTTTTCGTGAGCAAACCTCATGGATGATCTAACAGAGAAGCCCGTGTGTGTGTGTGTGTGTGTGTGTGTGTGTATATATATATATATATATATATATATATATATATATATATATATATATATATATATATATATATATATATATATATATATATATATATATATTTTACGCATAGTTGTCGACACAACACAGTCCCGTCGTTATTAACGTCTGTCTTCTTTAGCTAAACGAGACATTCTTTCGTTTTCTAGGAGACAAGACAACTGGAAGAAGCCAACGACAAGCTAAAAGCAGACTTAGCCAGACTGGAAGCTGAAAAGAAGCATTTGTCAGAGACGTTACAATTTCACACTGTCCACTGCCCTACGGGACAGACTCCGCGGTGTGAACAATCACCGTACGCGTACGCGCAAACCACTTTGTGGCATCGTCAAGCGGTCATCGACTAATCGTTCCAGTGTTGGAGTTCTTTGATTGGTCCACGTATATGGGACAACACATATAATCCGTTAGTATACGTTTGCGCGTGATATTTATATTTATCTGTTTATTTATCTATTTATTTATTTATCTATTAAATTCTTGATTACAAAAGTTCTGTTGTCACACTGTTGAATGGACCAGCCGTTTGATAAGTGAGTTGACTTGATTTTCATGTCAAACCAGAATCGATCACTCTTCATCTTCTATTTTCCATCTTCAGATTTAGGACGAATCGCTTCCCGCGACCCTTTCAACGGAAAAGGAAGTTTCCGTCTGCTAGCCAAATGATAAAAATGAATAAGTAATCCAAATGAAAGGTCGAGTTCAGTTAAAGGTGGAACGCCTTCCACTCTGAGTAATATTCGCCTAGAATGGACTGGCCATATCCACTTATTTAAAACGATATCCCATTTTCCTAGATCAAATCCTTCAACTCCAAAATACCCTTTCCCTCAACGCAGGTGTGCCTAATTTCAAAGTCAAACCTTTCCGCAGCTTGCTCACAACTTTGTTTCGCCTTCTTTCCTATTATCCCTGACAAGTTTTACACTTGGCCTTTCCGTGCGATTTTGAAAGAAAAGAATTAAGAACAGAGGAAGTCGTATTTTAGAAACAGAACAAAGGCCATGGAAAATACATCAATGTTACAACTGTAGACCCTTAAAATTACACAATAGCATGCTAAAAATACCCAAAAATATTCCGTGATTTGAAAGATGAATACGCCAGGAGTCGATATGAACGAGATTAATTTAGTCATGCTAATTTAAGTCAACATCGCCAGCTTCCTAAATTAAAATAGTAATACCGATTGTTCATTACAGGGCATGCGGGCAAGGACTCTAAACGAAAATCGTTTGTCTCTTGGTCCTTTTGGTTTGCGACCGCGGGGCATAGAAGGAGCCTCATAACATGAATAGGCCTGTGACACCTTTCATAAATTCTCCAAATAATAAGTAATAGAAGGCAATAAAGGTTGGTCTCTTTTCATCATGGGGCAAGACGTAACTCGTTTAACGTTAGGATGAAACCCAAAAAGACGCGCAACACGTTTTGAATAGCTATGGGGTAGGCCTAATTACACACAATGTGATTTCATCCGCTTCTTTTACATCCAACCTATTGTTGACAGCCAACACTGCTTTAATTTTAGAATTATGGTTTGCCTTTAGCTGGGGATACGCTATACATAAAACAGATTCCAAAATGATGTAGCCGCTTAACTTTTCTATTAAATATGAGAACAAAAACAAAATGATAGCCCGGTGAACTGAATTATATTGTTAAAGAATGTATTCGTTTTACAATGATCACAAATTCAATCTCATATTGACTCGATTCTGGCTCTATCTACCGTTCGCATTGTTGGTCTTTCTATCTCCATCTCTCGTTCGTATCTGTCCTTTAATATGTAAGTCTCTGTCTATAGGTTCGTCCGTCCGTTCTTGTTCCAAGCCCTTTCACAGTGTCCGCCCCATCACTTCACACTAGAAATATACGAATCACCAAAGCCACATCTCTACAGTTTTCTTGTTGTTCATTTCGTTAGATGAGACTCACCTTGGTCTGTTTTGTGTTCAGAGAAAGCTGGCTTGCCATTCGGAATACGAGATCACACCCCGAGCCATCGGGTCTCAGAGCCTTACATGAATTTACAAACGTGCTCCGGAGAGCTACCGATTGGCAGGTCAGGCCGTATATCTTATATATGCAGGTGCTTGCGCGCTTTTTTAGGTAGGCACAATTAATAACGTGAAACGCGTAAAATAATGTGTTCGGTTGGATAATAAATAATGTAGTTTGCAATTCCAGAGTCGGTCTATTATAATACATACATTCTGTAGCCATTTCTTACAGGGCAGTTATGATAATAGCATGTACCAGCAAGAAAGACAGCGGTCAACGAAATTACCTCTTTCATGACAGAATTGTTTACAATGAAAAAAAAAACAAAACAAAAAAGGGAATGCCTCTTAGTTTCGTGGGGTAAGCTGTTGCACTCTGAAATTGAATTACCAATAGTATAGATTTTTTATGTATATTTTGTTCAACTCCCAAAATGAAATTGAAATGCCCACTGTTCAACTTATCCACTCAACCTGTAGGCTTAATTTTAATGTCTAGTGTTATTGTTGACAACTGAGCTTTTTGGTGTGGGCTAGAATTCATTTGTCAACAATAACGTTTCTGTTCATATTTTGGCCGTGCGAGACTGAGTTTCTCGTGTCATCCGAGGGCGGCATTCTTCATACCTCACATATGAAGAGTCTTTCATTGTACCACGCAGTATCTATTATAGCTTTTCACGTGCACGCTCGACAGCAAGCCGGGCTTTGGATTATATCGACCAAAGATGACGCACCACCACGTTGAAGTTCTCGATCAACCGTGTACATCTTCTTTTGAGTCACCTTTCCCATGCGAGTACACATTTTCTCTTGATTCCTACGTTCAACACAATGACGTCTGTGAGAGAGAGAGAGAGAGAGAGAGGAGAGAGAGAGAGAGAGAGAGAGAGAGAGAGAGAGAGAGAGAGAGAGAGAGAGAGAGAGAGAGAGAGAGTCTCGAACATTTATCTGCATCAAATACAAATAGCAAGAACAAGAGCATTCAACAATTTATCCTGGACGCTAGTTACCGCTGCAGCCAGACGTTATTGGTTGATTATAAGGGAGGATGTGCCTCGGGGACAGATATTCGGACTCTCAAACTTGTATACTTTTCTAGTCTGCCACTTGTGAGGGTCATTTTAAAACTCTTAGAGTAACAAAAAAATTCACAGTCTCAGTTTTCTTGAAAATAGATAATTTTATTTTCCTCATAGAGTAAACAGGGATGGCGGCCGTTTTAAATTTCAAATATTGGTAAATGTTACGTAATTTATTTCTCTAATACACACCTTTGCATGGTGACCCGTTGATTTTATGCCCGATTTCCTGGTTTGATAAGAGAATAATTGAAAGGTTTCATCTTGGAAAGTTTGAGCAAAAGTTTAAGTCTTTCATTTTCGAGGTACAAACTACTCTGAGACAGCTTCACTTAGTTTAGTGCTGGGATAAAATGAAACTCGGAATTGAGGCATAAAGGTAGGTTGGTTGAATTCCTGAAAGGATATCAAATTAGGTCACCATAACAGAGGCACACTGCTCTTCTGCAGCGAAGAATATCTTGTTCGGACTGGTACATCTGTTACATTGGGTCAGCAGGCATGCGAGGATTGTTGTCATGTCTGCAACGAAGAGTAGTAGAAAACTGAATGAATGTCATGGGGTGGACATTTGTAATATTTGTCACACCATGTTGCAGACCAATGCATACATATACCCACGGTCCCTCCACTGGAGGGACCGTGATATACCGCTTTAAAGGTATACAGTCAACTGTAATCTAAATATGCCCATATGTGATCAAAGGGGCGTTCCTTGGTATTCAAAATGCCCATGTGAGGGAGCTGTTTTTAAAAAGCGGCCACCCGCTTAAAATCTGTGATTAGTTAGATTTTCTCTTTCCATGGTAACTGTGGCAAAATTTGAACAGGTGACAGTATGCCTTTAAGCGACACTGTGCTAAAAGGAAGAAAGATCTAGAGAAGGAATGGATGTGTCGATGGGTATATGTTTACCTTTACAGAATGGCAGCCATTTGCAAAGTATGATTGTAAAATATTTCCTACTGGACTGAATGGAACTAACTCTGTCAGCTGTTTTCGACGAACAAGTCGTTAGACAAAATGCGAAGGAATTTGTTTATAATAATATAATAATGCTTTATTCCCATTCCAAAAGCGTGTGTAAAAAAACACTTAAAAACACAGTCACATAAAGAAAGTATCATGACATGTCTGGGAAAATGAGAGTGAAAAATAGTTGTCCAGCAACTAATCGGGTCTACTCCCGAATACCTGATTGTTTGACAAAATCACAGTATAGGCTGACTGTTATGATTGGAGTTACATAGAAAATGCAAATTAACTGTTAAATCAGTAACTATGGAGACGCACAGCTCTCGGGAAGACAAAAAAGCAAATGCACATGACACATACTTGGACAGTTGTACAACATGTGTTCTTCGATCGATAAACGACAAGACACTACAATGCAAACTGTGTCAGCTATTATCTGCAAATACATTGAGAAACTGAAACTTTCATCAGCCCGTAACGGAGAGTTAGGAAACATGTTCGTAAAGGAATTCCTGTTACAAAATATGGACGAGTCCTGTCCGTTTATTGGAGAATCTTCTAAGAATGTATAGAAAACGGAGATTCCAAAAAGGGAAAATATTGTGATGCGGTTGAAAGTACATGGACAACGTCGTTTTGCATCCATTCAATAATCGGAAATACACAACCGGTGTTGTCTTAAAAAGCCAAGTCTTGGAAATGTTTTACCACTTGGACATGTTACAGAAAATAAACCTTATCACATAGAAAGGTAGAAGAGAAATAAGTGATGATATACTTATTTTCCTATGCCTTTACCTGCGTAATTTAACACTATTTGTGCGTAATTTAACCCTGTTTGCATGATTTCAGTCTCGAGTTAAATTGTGTCAGATTTTCGAAAGATGTGTTATTCTACGAGTTGATATAACAGTAGTATATGGAGCGATCTGAGTGTGGAAATGATATCTCTTTCTTAATAGTGAAAACTCAATGCCATCAGTCACGCTCAGTGATACTGGAAATGCCGATAAAATGGTCCCTTTGTATGAACCGAACACTATGAAGAAAGGACGCAATTTTTAACATTTTGGTTAGAACAAAAGCCGTGACGAAGGCGCGTAAAGTCGTGCTTAATTTCCTCAACGTTGACGACACCGATTGTTGATCACAAGGGACAGACATGTGACACAGCTTTCATTGTTTAAATGGTGGTCTTCAGGGGAACTGAAAGCAATGTAAATGCAAATGCAAAATGCAAAACGATGTCGCAACATGGGTTTCAAAGTCATCCTGGTCTGCTAAAGTAAACTTTATTTTCTCCGCGGATTTATAATATAAAATTTATAGCTAACAAGATATGTATATGTCTTTTTGGTGACCAAAATTTACTTAAGTAAAGTAATGATCAGTTTTCGTGCGATATGAAATTAATAATGCTTGAGGAACTGTGAAAACATGCAAACCATGCGAAAGTCTAGGTGTTTTTCTCGTCTTCTCCTTGGATTGGCAAAATGTCATCTCATACCATTGTATCATACAACATTAAAAAAGAAAACAAAAGACGCAAAACCTATACGTATTGGTGGCGTCCTGATCCACCAGTGTCTCAACTGATTGCATGATACGGTGGCGGACTTCCACGTGCACACAGAGGGCTGAAGTCAACTTGTTGTATCTAGTGTGGCGACGGGCAGGAACTCAACATACGTTTATAATCCCATACATCTTCTCTCAACCGTGTTGAATGGCGCACTTCCAACTCCCAACAAAAGCAAATCATGGACCTTACAGTTTGAGAATACATATTAGCTTAATTTGTAAAATATCAAAGGTCAACATGCTGAAGAAATCGATGAAAATATAACACTTAATTACTCGGTATGTACGGGCACGGTAATACAGGATAATATAAAGCCTGAGTACGAGGGCTCTTCTGGTATATAAAGACCAACCCAACGATAAAATGTCGAGGCCGCAGGCCGAGACATTTTATCGTAGGGTTGGACTTTATGTACCAGAAGAGCCCGAGTACGAGGGTTTTATCCGACTTAAAAACTATCGCCCCTAACTGATATATTTTCGTTTTCAATGTGTTTATGTCAACCGTCCCATTTGTCAATGTAACATGTTTAGGATATGAATTAAAACTTTTATTTGTGAAATAGCCTTCCAATGTAATGGAACATCCTATAAATGCCCTAGGGCACATTATATAAATGCCCTAGGGCATAACAGATTTTGTGTTGCAGCTGGTTTCCGCTGTGTTACAAATTTGAATATTAAAACGTACCAGATGTCTACAGAATATGACATGTTCACTTTGATTGGACAGTACTTTACTACGGCGCTGTCATTCGTTTCTGGCATTTGGTGACCAAGGCTTTACGAGTAGATAAAACACCCTGAATTGAGCACTCTGATTGGTCAATCAACAGTAGATAGTTTTACAGGATAATATCAATATTTTGTACGCTTGAAAGGAGGGGTTAGGATTTTTTTGTTGTGCAACTTTTCCATGCAGAGATATAAATTATAGAGCGGGTTAGGTTTCAAGGTGCCATCTTTATCTTTCTTTACCATTATAAAGTCGAAATTCCAATCGCTTTAACTTTTCAAGTAATTGCAATTGTTTTTGTAAAATGACATTTTTTGCAACTCATACAATCTTTTTCCGATCGAATCCCAATGTTAAGCCCGTCAACACCGTCTGTCTGTGTGTAATTTCAAACGGTACTTTTGAGAGCAGAATATAAGCTTAGGTCCGGACAAGTTGTGTGTTCAAGGTTAATAATTAACACTATTTCAACTCACTCGTATTTTCTAGAACGCCGAAGAAGACAATGTACTTGTTTTATAGAACAGATCGTCTAAAATTTACAAAAAGTAACGACTACTGTCGATATAAAAATGTCCATTACTCGTTGAGAATAAATCAAACAAGGTGGGAAGAGCTTAAACCGTAAAGCAAGGGTCGAGAAAGAAATGTAGTTAGTACAGTTTATAACAAGTCTATACCTTGTGATACGTTGCAGATTTTACAGTTCTAAACAAAACATGGGATTTGACAAAAACATATAAAGCCAAAGATCGTCCCTGCCAACATTCAAATGAGCACGATGATGTAATTTCTCCATATGGGCATACGTGAGCATATGGCGTATCATTGAAGTCGGGCCGTGTTTACACTATATTGTTTTCATCATCAGCCACGCGCATAGCAACTGAAAAGAAAGTAGTTCGGTTAATTGCCCACTTGCCTCTTTATGAAAGTGGGCCAGGGCGGCGACGAGGTGCGACACGGAAGACCATCGAATCACTATGAGGGGCGCTCTTCCGATGATCTATTGTGTATGCAACGGGAAGTAATAGAGTGGCCCTTAAAATGTGATTGACTCAAAATTTATTTTGGGAAGCAATCGAACAGAGAACTGATGGTTTCTATTCGTTTGAAGGAAGAACTTCATTCAGGGATTTATTTGTATCGAAAAACCTTTCGACACGAACATCTCCTTTCATTGATCGAATAACTTCTGAACGTCTCCTTTTTATTTTTTATCAATATAATATTAATTTGGTATGTAAAATCGTAATTTTCGATGGTTGTTTAATCACCAAAAATGCGACCGCTTGCACGATCCCTATTCAATTTTAATTGAAATCCAGTAAACAAATAACGTGGAAGTCTACTGAACGAGATTAACTGTACACCGATAAATTTTGAATTCGGCATATTTCGACCATGTTTATGGGATTTTCATAGTGGGTTTCTGTGTCGCTTGTTAATGATTGCTATGGTAAAGTTTATTTACACCTGGTTTAACTCGACACGTTTGATTTGCACTCCGACTCAGACAGGTTGATTTGCACTCCGAAGCAGACACGTACGCAAACCCCGGGGCTAATATCGTTCACAGAAAGATGAAAAAAAAAAACAATTTTACAACTCTCGCCTCCAAAATGAAACGCTTGTTACTCATCAGTTCCGTTCATTCTCATACACCCGATGACTAACGTTATGTAGTCAGATTAGGGAATGTACCAGAGCATTCATCAGTCTTTTGAAAAACAACATCCCATGAATGCACATAACGACCAATAAATACACAGTATTTCGTCACGTGACCACAATGCGGGGAGAATGTGAGAGTAAACCGGCCGGTACGAACCGGTAGGAATTTCTACCGGTAATACCTTACGCCATGGCTATATATAAGTGGCGTCAACTGTTGACAGATAAAATAATAAAAACATTGCGGTGACCTACTAAAAAATACCTGGGTTATTTGTGTATGACGTCATGGAGAGAAAAAAAGCTCTTATGTAGCAACAATGTTGACCTCATTGTGCGTTCTGGGGATGTTATCATTGTATTTCACTTCCATCGATTATAATGATCTTAGAGAATATTGAAGGCGAGAAAGAAATGATAAATAGTATTGGAACTTTGTTTCCTGTGTCACTGATATTACATACCACGTGTGCGAGTTGAGAGGTGGCGGTCACTGAAGTTCCGGTTCGAAACTGAGTTTGTCATCTATCGGGTGTTCGAAAGTGTATATGGTTACAGATGGTCTAAAACATCAACGGTACATCTCTTTAAATTAAAAACATTGCATTGATGTCCCCGCCTTGTCTCGCACGTATCCGAGTCACTTTTCTAGGACAGCGTGGACGGCGACGTGCCATATATGCGCATATCATAGTTCAGATGAACTAACAGGTGTGCCTTTGCAAAGGCCCCCCTTGGAGCTTACGAAATCGACAAACTGCGATGCTGTTTGTCATCTTTCTGCGGTTAGATATTTCCCCCTCCCCTATTTTAGAAATGATGTAATGTCTGTATTTGTCCAAACAGAACTGAACACCAAAATCTAGGGCGGTTACTACACTGGCTGAATGGGGACCAATGCTCCTGTTTCAATCAATACAGGTATACATTTCTCATGGATGTCCTTCACTCCGATTGTGGCATGATCGCATAAAACGTTCGACATGACACTGCAGTTTCGATGTACAGTGCGTCTAGGAGACTGTCATATATTTTTACTGTTATTTTAAATGAAAAAAACTTTGCTGATCATGCTGAACTATAATTTTGAAGGGTGTGGCACAAGTTAAGTTTTCACCTTTTTGTTTATAGGTCGGTAGAAATCGAAAATTCAAACTTTCAATATATATATATATATATATATATATATATATATATATATATATATATATATATATATATATATATATATATATATATATATATATATAACACAGTGAACAGCGGCGGTTTTTAATTTCATATATAAGTAAACTTTGGGAACTTTGTTTTTTTAATCGGACCTCACGCAAAAAGAAAACCGTTTTTATTCCATTATATATGGAATCTGTGTTCTTCTGGTGCATTGATAGTGGTCCAAGTTTAAAGGCACTATATAGCGAAGATACCTGACTCAAAGTTTATCGCAGTCCTCTTAACGCTGATTTGTTTTGTTTTTTTTTTGTTTTTTTCGATTTTGTTCTGCTTTTTTGAGGGGGTGTTTTTAGAGGATTATTTTTGTTTTGTTAGCGATATATGAAGGTTTTCTGCTATAAACTCAAACCTAATGTCGATGATTCAGTTATAGCTAAAGATGACGTCATACTTTACACAGAGATTCGCAGCTTGGTAAAGAGAACAATTCAACTCATGGGAATTCCTTTATGAAAGCTGCCGGGTATTGTTATAAGCTTCCTCATATCTTTTCCTTTGTTGACTCTGCCAGTAAAGGAGTTGTACTTGTGTTTTGTCGACATCTCTCTGTGTACAGCGTTTCTGACAAAAATATTCGACACTTGATTACAGGACCTGGGCTATTTGTGTTTTAAACAAATGTATTACCCGTCGTCACACTGTATTTTTGATTTTTGTTTTGTTGTTGTTGTTGTTTTTGTTTTTGTTTTGTAGTATACTTTAGTAGTATGCCGTTCTTGAAATTCGCTGATCTACGCAGGACGAGTATCTTCATTTTGGTACGATCATAAGACCTTTGGCGGCCGATCCCGATCATATAGCGTTTGAACGTTCAACAAGTTTTACATATGACCACGACATGATAATGGTAATATTTCCGATTTCATGACGGCAGAGATAAAATTAGAAATGACAAACAGCCCTTAAAATTTTGTGATCATATAGATAAGGGTAGAGATGACTTAGCAAAAGTATATACAGCAGATTCCATCTGAATTCCTGAAGACAACCGGCCAGTCACTAACTCGCTCACCAAACCACAGAGAGCGCAAGGGCTGCTAATGAGTTTCAGTCAAATCAGCGAATAATCCAGTGGTGTGGTGGTTGGATGTAGAAAGTGCGAGTGACACTAACGGTGGCGTGATTGCTCCTTTAGATAAAATGCTGGGTCAGAATAAACAGGCATATCCGTGTAAATAATGGTTGCATTGATTTAATATATTTGCAATCATTAAAATAAAGGACATCCAACGCTGTCGTTATGCGGGTCTGCACTGACCTTACAGTCGATTACGTGATATGACGTATAGCTATTCAAAATGTCCACGAGTTTCTTGTAGGTCTCTAAATTAAAAGTGCTATCGAGGCAGTACTAGAGTTTTAGGGGTCGCCGAAAAGAGCACGCGTCCCACTAGAAACGTAATTCCTTAATTTTGGTACCAATCACCCCTCCCCATCGAAACGAAACTCCTAATTAATGCAATATTGGTTTCAGGACAACTGTGTTGTTTATTACGTATGGCGAATACCAGCCTGTCTTTCACGGACACGTTGTGCAAAATCTACACATGAATACAGATAAACAAACTTTACTTTTTCAACGTTCCAGGTTGTCTATATTCTTCTATAAGATTTCAAATTATTTTTTGTGGTGTCTACATTTTCTCGATGAACTTCGGAGCCGTATAGTCACATTCATGAGTTGAGTACACACGATTAAAACAGCACATGAATACATGTACCGTGTCTGTATGGTCATTCTTTCCCATCTGTTATGATTTCTGATTTATTTTTTTTTCGGGGGGAGGGGATTAAAGCAGGAATGATCCTTATTGCGATTTTTAAGAAAGCAAAACGAATTAGGGTCTTACTCCTTCCCCCTAAACTACGGAATTGCGTTTTTATAGTGTTAGCTTTTATGATTGACGGTCCCTTGTACGGTTAAAGATCAATATTGAACCCTGAAGTACGGTTGTGTGTAGATCGTCACGCATGTGTGTGTTCCCGGCGGCGGCATTGGCGTGCTGCATCACGAGTAACCATTACCACATCGGTAGATCGTCCAATATCTGTGATCATATAGAAGAACGGAAAAGACAAACTAATAATTATTTAGCGCTGTCGGCTACTGCATCAACTTGAAACCAGCTGTCAAACTATCCATCACCGCTTTGACGAAGCGCGGCAATCTATTTCTTGCGTTGTGTAACTTTGGTTGTAAAAACACGTGAATCGTTAGAATATAATATTCATCACATGTTTCTTTTTTTTTGCTTTCTGGAAAGTTTGAAATTTTGCACAAAACGGAGAGCTGTATAAACAGCATCCATAGTCTGATAGTTTGAATTGGCGAACTTTCTCTCAACTAAGAAAGCACAGAAATCATCGCTATTAAGGCAGTTTGCGCCTCGAAATACTTATAATTTTGATCAAAATTTCCCCCATACCACCGTCAACCATTCCCTTTCCAAATCAAGAATAAAAATGTCAACGTGTAACCATCTCTGTGTTAACTCTAACGGAAAAAACTAAAATTCACAATTTTCATAAAATAAGATTATGAAAGTTGTTATTGCGCCAATAGTTATAAAATGAGCCCCCACAAGTGGTAGGCCAGAAAAGTATTGTACAAATGTTAGAGTCGGGATATCGGCCCCGAGGCGTATTTTACCTTAAGCGGAAAGGAAACAGTTTCTCCGGACAACTCTCTTCTCCTGGCCATATTTAGAAGTCATAGCTCAGGTGACATGAATGATGTAATGATCGTTGCCCGATTGGAGCGCGGTTAGGCCTAAATGGGGAGTTTAGACAAGAGATTACCAAGCACACTAGCTAAGTGGCGATAGCCCACATTACAACCTATCGTTTCTCTAAATTATGTTAACTTTCAAGGCTGTTCGGTTATGGTGCATGCCACGCTCTGCCGTGCCAGGCAGAATACCCAGTGAAAGCAGCGACTATATATTTAATTTTGCAGGGTAGAATAGATTCATATTTCATCCATGTTATGGTCATTGTTGATTTTCTGTGGAGGTTACTCCGACAGGGAAATTGATGGATTGATTTCCTTCGGTCAGGTACACCAAGGACATGGTGGACACCCTAAGCTTTTGCCCTGCCTGTACTCTGGTACCAAACCCTATTTCTATCGTATTGTTCCGGACAAAGGTTTCATTTTGACAACGCCTTTCACCTCGAGGGGCGTCAGTGAATACACGTATCTCTGTCAACAAATGCCGATACATTAGCATGGAACATGTGGAGAAAACACATAACGAACACACGAACCACCACCCTCGCAACTCGGGCGGCACTGAGTATGTGCCAAAGGGCTCCAGTGACGAGTTTGTGAAGCTATCGAGTGTGACGAACTCATCGACTGCGGTGTCGTGTCTTGAAGACAAAGGCACTGGCTCTAATACGTCAATACGTTTGTACACATCGGCTATTGATCATAAATGTCAGTCGCGTTATATTCCAATAACATCGCAAGGGTATTTTCCCGGGGTATTTTTCACCAAGGAGATTCTATTCCCACTATATATCTTCTAGTCCTGCAAATAAATGGACTCTCTCCAAGAGCTTGGAAAGAAAGCGAGTAAATGGCAGCAAGGGTGGGGCAAATAAAAATAGCGATATTTATAAGTAAAGGTGTATTTATGATTTATTCTTTCCCGCAATATTATGCAAATATTCATTTGTTGAGCAACAAAGTACACCAACATATAGGCCTACACATACACACACACACGCATGCCTAAACATACTACATCATACACATATACATACATACGTACGTATACGTACGTACATACATACATACATACATACGTACGTACATACATACATACATACATACATACATACATACATACATACATACATACATACATACATACATACATACATACATACCCATACATACCCATACATACATGCATAGATATATACACACCAGAAAGCATATTTTAGACAGATTGGCCAACATCCAACTGTCATCGATATCGCGACCGCAAAGAAAATCAATTTGCAAATTCTAACCACACTTGTCTGACGGCCAAGTCAAACACTCCTTGTGACAGTCCAGGGCGATACCAATAAACAAATTAGACACTTTTTATACCTTGACATTATCTCGGTCAGGAAAAATAAATAAATATTGTTAAGATGTATTCAAGAAATCAAACAATGCCAGGTAAAGTCCCAACTCCTCATTTCCAAATTTAGATCATTACGTAGTATAATTCCCAGGGACCAACTCATTTGCATATGTTAAAACTTTGTTTTTGCTTCGTGGTCTCCATCAGTGTGCGAGGTAAGCTTTAGGAATGCATCCCTAAAGCGTGAAGTCGTTGTGATTTCTGCAAATTTTGCGACATATGAATGTCTTGGTTGTGTCATGGAGGTCGCTAGTAGGCCTATACATTTCATCGTTACACGGAGTAACGAGCGACAGGGCCGGCCGACAGTTGAGTCGGTCTTGCGGTTAACTGTGATGGCGTCTTGTCTTTCAATACTGCCTCACATCCACAACTTTGACAAAGAAAATGGCAGCCGTAATCACTAAAGCATAAACACGGTAAACCGGCCTCGGCGCGCACCCTGCGAGTCGACGGGGACTCGCTTGCCCACGCAGACGCAGACGTCGCGTCGGGGAAATTTACTATCACAGAAACCACTAGCAACATTCAGTTGGAGGATGTCTCCGTCCCCATACCGATGCAGATTACGAAGATACAGACAAAATGTAAACATGTTTGTTATACATTTCGCATTCCACACATTTCATAAAACCGTCTTTCCCACTATCGACGATCATGTATCAAACTATCAGAGTACCCTGACACCATATTTTTGGTTACCGAACGAAAGAATTACTTGAACATCGAATTTGCCCTTGGCGACTACATTTTAACGAACAAACGAACAAAACGTACGTTCATCGTCGTTAACAGGAGAAAAAAAAACATGACAATAGTACAGATTGACATTAAATGTTTCACAATGAAATTTACATCAATGTCATTGACCCATGATTCGTAACAATGGATCAACCCGCAAATCTTTATCTTGCCATTATATTTTAACTTTCCTGGGTTGCTGAACAGCGATGTGACCTGCTTAAAAGCTTCTACGTCCGGCGCGACGCGATCTTTCCACCTCGGAGGCCCAATGGAATAAAAACAACATTTCTATGTTTCCAGGGCAAATTGACAATAAGAGATGTTACTGGCATGCTAGCATCCCTGTCTCATTCCATAAAAGGGATGCAGGGATACAGTGATACACATGGATAAAGACGAATGACAAGAAGGGGCAATGAAGACAGACGGGTAGGGAGGTATACAGTAATTGCGGAGAAGCAGCGTACACTAAGGGCATGCGATAAATTCATGTTGGGTAAACACATCACGGCACAGGGCTTATACTCTCCATGGACGTGATTATGGACTGCCGGACGATGGAGGACCCGACCGGCACCGTTAGCTCAATGGCGGGACATTGGAGAGAGACATACGATGCTGGAAGGCAATTAATAATAAATGTGAGATGTAAAAGTTGCACAAAAGACCCTGGGAGAATTAGCACGGTCCGTGTAGACGTTAAGCGACTAATGCATTGACGGCCAGCGCGATGTAGACCCATGCGTTGGTTGAGTCATAGAGGAGTAAAATCAATATTGTCATTTGAATCTTTATATCTCTGTCAGGGAGGATTTCTCGAGCAAACCACACAGTCATAGACAACACATCCTAATAAATAAATAAAAGTTAAGATATTTAATGACACCCTGCAAGTGTTTTCTTTGTGTCACTTGTCCCGGCTTCGCCAGACGACTCCGCATACTTGCACGTCGCCTCAACTGAACTGCCAGTGCACTGTGGTTATTGTTGATGTACACCCTCAACGGGCAGAGCGCGAGCATGTACGAACATGAACACACCACACGTCATGGCGGTTAAAAATAGGAATGACGTCATCGTTTGCCAGACACTTCGCAAAATCTTGCTGGGCTGGCCAAATGAGTCAGTGAAAAATCGTTTTGCAGACCAGGGTCGCGGGAGAAATAATAATATTAAATTGGAAACTTGAGCACGACCTTGTCTTCATATATTGTTAATGACTAACCGGCGAATTTCATTGCATTGGAATGCAACCTGTACCAAAGCAGCGCGTGTCGACGCGCGCTGGAAGCAGACTTGCGAGCAAGCCCAAACAGAATATGCAAATCACATACATGCTCATGGGATATGATGTAAATTGTTCTAGCTTTGACAGGAGAGAAACATAAGTCAAATCAGATATTCTTACTGAGCAAACATGAGGAATCCGTCGTCACAATAACCGACTGACGTGTGCTGAGTTGATTTCCACTCAAGAGCGCATGCGCGGCATTAACAAAAGCAAAGGGTAGACTTGGAACAAGCATGTTCAGACTTGTTTTGGTTAGCTCGACAACAACACACACACGTGAAGAACTCGCTCTCGCCTTTGGCCCTTTAAACTGCTAGGTAAGGTACTTGAAATGTATTATTTTAGCTCAGGAAATGACATGTTTCGGCAAGAAGTGAGGTAGATGACACGAGTGCTGTCTGTTCGCTGGTTGAGGTGTAAAATGACGATTTTCGGATTGCCCTGTAATGGTATGCTCGGTAGGTCTGCACCCAATCGATTATGAGCAGGTCTGTAAGTTCATTCATTTGGAAAAGTTGCAAAAGTTTACATGTCCTGCTAAAAATCCAGCTCATGACATTTTCAGCTGCCTGCTAGCGGTAAATGAGCACGACTGCAGTCAACTGGGTGCATGGTTGAGAGGCTGTTTGTGAGCATGATAGTGACTTAGATGTGAGAGCTATAAGGTTAGGCGCGGGCGATATTGCACAGTGGCCGAGCTGAGCTGAGACCCGGGAAATCCCCATATTTGAAATTCTGCTGAGACATGGGCAGTAGCCTCTGAAAAATAGCGTCATTTTGGAGTAAGAAACTGCAGAAACCAAAGCGTTTCACTAAACAGGTTACTGTAAATGTCATCACCTCTTTGAGTTTTACAATTTCGGGTTTGAATTTAGAAAATTCAACCCAAAAAACGCGCGATTTTTTCCCCCAACACTGTTTGTCAACAAATTTGGTCGTCAGCGAATCGTCACAACAAAGCGAAATGCTTACGTCAGGAAATTTTTGCAATGGAAACAAAATGCAATATGCCCCATCGCCAGCGTTTCATTTCATGAAAATACATGTCAAGGTATCGGTCTTACTGTACGCCAGCAGGCCGACTTCTAGATATTCACTTGCCGAGATACGCGGTGACTCATTCGTTGCGGTTTCACACGGGCTTCCAGGCCGATCCAGCACTTTCTAACCCTTCGGTAGACTCGCCTGACTTGTTTTTTTTTTGTCATTCTTTGTCATTTTCCAGGAGCCTACTGCCTCTTTGTAACCCATTCAGCTGCACTAACATCATGGACCAGGCAACTTGCATCGATTTCAATTTCTGCGACATGGCGAATTTTCGCCAAGACACGACCCACACAGCTCCGGACGAGAAGCAGTACAGCATACAAAACGTGATCATGCCGATGTTGATCAAGGAAAGTCTAAAATTCGCCATTAACGCCAAACGAAAGTCTAAAGGACTGGACGAGCTTAGGGTGGAACCTAGGAAAGTAAAGCCAGACAGAGTAAGTGTGAAAACAGGACTTGTAGGAACGTTGAAGTCGCGTTTCAACTGAGCGCTGTTATGTCATGTACCGTGTACGGGTAATCGTGCGCTTTGCCGATGATTCGGCCAACAACCCACGTGCGTACTTTCAAATCTTTCGGCCTCTTTTGATTTACCTATAATTATACTGGCATTTTCATAGTTTTCGGGATTTATGCTTCACTCAAAATGGTTTGAGCTGGTCGATTTACCTTGAATTCGATGGATTTGTTGCGTAGAAATGCAGTGCGTATTTCGCGCTGGAACCGAACGGGCGCCATCTTGGTGTACATGACGCCGCTAAATCTGACGACAAAGTGTATGGTTTTTCTGCGAGTAAAGTCTAACTGCTAGGCTCATGCGAAGGCAGAGAAGTTACCACTATCGATTTCCGGAAATATAGCATTATATTTCTAATTGAATAATGTTACGCGGGAACCGCCATCAGGTCAATGAAGTGTCTCGTTCACTGTTTCGCATTTTTGACAATTTTTTACAGCTTACTCCCGAAGAGGAAGAGAAGCGCTCTCGCAGACGAGAGCGTAACAGAGTTGCGGCAGCTAAATGCAGAAACAAGAAGCGGGAAAAGGCTAGTGTACTCGAAACGGTAATTATTATCACTAGTTGACTTTAAAGAGGTTTACCTTTCAAAACAACAGTCACGTTGTGGATTGCGATGCCTTGCGATCGTCGCATGCCATACTGTACGGTGCAAGTTCCGCAGACGTCGCGAACGACTCCTGCCGCACGTAACGGGTTTCCGTAATTTTTGATAGGCGAAAACAAATTGGGAATTGTCGTTCGCCGGAAGTGGACTTTTATTTGATTATCACACCTGTTCAATAACCGTAGCCGGACCAACATTTCGAAGAGTTTATAATGCACAAGCGACACTGAGTGACATAGGTTCGAATGCACAAAGAGGGCAATTTTCCTCCCATTGTATGCAAACAGGTAGAGTGCGACGCCGCTATAATGAACGTCTACCCCATTGTAATTGATAATGAGGATTGACAAATTTAAAATTACTTCAAGATTCTCGTATCTGGGTAAGAAAACCGAATTGTCGAAGGAAATAAAACACACCCGGTCGTGAATTTTCGTCCCGTTGATTGTCTTCCACCTTGTGTGTTAAAGGTGTTCACAAACGTCGGTGACTGACATTTAAACGCCTGTTTATTTTCTCAGGAAACGAGGCAACTCGAAGAAACCAATGCCAAATTGAAGGCAGATGTCGCCCGGCTCGAAGCCGAGAAGAAGCATCTCTCGGAAGCACTCCAGTCTCACCTGCTGTACTGTATGATCCAGCCACCGAGCCCTTGTGCAAATTCGCCCCTCATTCCAGCCACTGCCGTCGATCACGCCATCGCCACACCGTACATGTCTGTAACAGACACAACTGCCTTTTCGCAGCCGCTCATGACATCTATGTACTAAAAACTACTAGAGTTTGACCGTCGTCAGGTGAACGTTCAAAACGTGCCAGCCAAAAAGGACTGCGTTTTTTTTTTGTGTGAGAAAAACGTCTGGCAGGGAGTGTGTATACCCGACATAGATGGAACGCTGAATTTGCCATCATTCCGATGTTTTTTTCTGTTTGGAAAAAATCGAAAAACAGACAAGACCTAAGAATTACCACAAAACCTGTGACTCTCAACCTGACACTAATGTCTGGAGACATAGTTGATGGGATTTAATTCCTCATTTCATGAACAAAATCTGTCATTTTCCCATGAAAACTCCCATGACCGCCCGAAAAAAAATCAGCTCAAGGTTTTCGGTCGAGTTGCGTGTCGCAATCCTGGCGTTCAGCCAAAAAATGAGACATTCCATGTGTTTCCTACCATCCTCAGTTTATTGTTTCATTACCTACCTCAATTTACCCTACACTGTGTCTTTCTTTGCTGATTTTCGTGTATTTCACCTGGTCAGTCTGTCAAAAGTCTTCATTCCGTGAAAATTTTATTTTATTTTTTGTCCGTGGCCGTGGTGGGCGACAAACATTGAAAATATTGAACCTTGAGGCCACAATGTAAACGCCAGAGAGAGAGAGCGAGAGAGAGAGAGAGAACAGAGAGAGAGAGAGAGAGAGAGAGAAGTTGAACTAAAACAGGGAAACAATAGATTGTTACTGGGGAAAGGAACACACATGCCACCTGATGTACATATCAACATTCCCTGTCATACTTCAGTTTGTTTTCTGGATGGACCGATTGGTAAAAAAAAACAATTCGACCTTTCCATTCAGAAGAGTTTTTTTTTCCTCTAACAAACTTTGGTGACATCGATCGTTTAGAGTCTCATTACCTTTCTTGAACTCACCTGAAAAGAACATCCTTCACTTTGAAGAGACCAATCCCTTTTGTTCGCTGTCCGAGAAGTTAAGTTTGTTTTCAACGGTCAGCAAGGTCCATATAATTGTTTTCAAATGTTTATTCTTTCGCTTGTATAGCCGCGTTCTTAATTCCATGTTACCATTTCACACCATGGGATAAATTCTGTTTTTTTCGGATTTGTGAGTGTATTATTTGTGATCTCATCTTAAACATCTGGGAAGAACTTTTACACACAGAATTCTACCATTCTTAACCTGTTGTTGTCGACTGAAAATTAATCATTTCCCATTGTCGATGAATAATCGCCTCTTTTTTTTCTGAGCATGTTAATATTTCTTCGATGATTTATGAGAGCGATGCGGTGAAGAATGAATCAGGGCGTGTGCGTTATCAGTATGCGTTTACTTTGATGAAAATCATGTACTTAAAATTAATTTTCACGAGGTATTCGTGGAAACTGGTCTTTTCCTTAAAACAGACGGCAATGACATTTCGTTTTGGTACTTAAAGCCATTTTGCCTTTTACTATCGTTGTGTAATATTTTTTTATTTGTCCATTGTTTATTATGGTAAGGGGATTACTGTCTTTTTTCCTTCAATCTTAAAAAAATTAGGACATAAATCATGCTATTTCCGTATTTTTGTACAATAAAATGTTTCAAATGAACTGGTTCACGGTTCCATTATGTTGTTTGTGTGTTTGTGTTGTTTTCTATTCTGTTTTGCTGTCCTTATGACTCGACTATGAAATGAATGGACAACACACAAGCTTCTCGTTCTTGACCGACGGGAGACGAAAATCCATCGGGGCCCCCAGCCGACTTTTCACCGTGTGGGACGGTGGACGTGATCGCTCCATGGCCGATAAACACGTGCAGGCTGTCCCGGCTTGTTTTTCACACAGACAGAACGATACAGGGATCGAGCGACATCAGTGATAAATTTATTTACTGAAATCTGCATCTGCGGGCCGCACTTTTCTCTCCCCGATGCCCTCGCTTTATAGGTCGGGAGTATTTATCCTGTAAATCAACGAGACAATCCAGGCAGTGATCCGATGACTTGTCAAACAATGTGCCATTAAGTTGATTTCTTTTGAAGTCTTTTATTCCAAACCGTCGACTGAGATCTCTTTCAACAAATTCGGACAGGCGGCAGTCGCCCAGTTCACTGACCAACGATTTTTTGTTGTTGTAATTCCGAATGCCCTTCCTTTGTCTTTGCCGACTCGAGTCGGCTTCAACCACTCTTAATGTTACTTGCGCCGCCCAGCTCAGATGTCGGCTACCACATAAAGTACCGCTCTTTACCTTGTGGCACAAATTAAAATAGGCAATGATAACTTTCTTTCTTTGCTTCTCGCACTCTGCCGTTGTGAGAAAATGAAAGCCCCGCCGATATCGGATTGGAAAGATAGAGCAGCCGTTTTGGCGCGCAATATACGCTATATGGCTGGCGTTGCGGCGACAACGCGTGTTATGTACGACTGTATGTACTGAGTATCAATAAAAGAGATATGTCTAGTCGCGTGCCGGTCTGAAGGCCCGCAAAAATGACGCGACAATAAACAATCCCTCATGATACTAGTAATTCGCATTAAATTATCCAGACCTCAGACGACCCGAGCTGTTTTGATTGACCCGGAGAACAGTTTCACGTGTAACAGTAGTCAAAAACTTTCCCTTTGTTCGATGATTTTGTTTGGTTTTTTGTTTTGTCACCCGCTACAAAGACGTCTCCCAGACGAGCGACTGCTTTCTTCTGCAACGTTCCGGTGTTTGGTGACATATGTAGCGGCGCATGCGGCGACAACGGTCTGATAAAAACTCAACAGCGCACTTCGGCAATACTGCTCTCAAGGCGCGGGTGAACCGGAACGTTTGTAGCGGCGCGCGGCTACCATACACCATAAGCTACATAAACCTTGTCTGTGGCCAACCGTCTAAATTAAGGGCCATTACGCATCGTCACCCCCGGCCCCGAATCAAGATGACATACACCTATTGTTGTCGCGACACCCGGAGGTTACCGATAGTAAGACAACGGGTTACTGTTTCTCACTCGGGGTCATTTCCAAAATCAAATTTATTGACTTGGCGGCTTCCGCTTAGGGCTTATTTTGGTTTAAGTATTTGGTCAATGTCGGAGGTGTCTTCCTGTCTCGCTGACCGTTATTAATCAAACACCTGTTAACGGCCCCCTGTCTGCACCGAAGAAATCCAATGCACACGTCTGACACGGCGACAAGGACATCGCTGGTATTATTGGCTCAACTTCCAGTCCGGAGGCTTATTGTGATCATTTGCGGCGATAATCAACCAGATTGGAAACACACAAAAAAAACACAATAACGACCTACTTTTCTACATGTGCCTGCCGACCATTTGAGGACGAAAGCAAACAAAGTGCAGACACGCTTGATTACCAAAAGAACAAAGAAATTGAACGAGGAAAAATAAATTCAACTCCAAGGGTGACAAACACATAAATTTTAGCCAACTGCTGAATGCGAGCGATGTTTTCAGCGCTCTGCGTGCCTGCAGAGGCACGCTCTTGCATTGTTAAGCCTATATAGGCAGACAAGTAGGACGAAAGTTACAAGTTAGAAATACTGCCAAAAGAACCAAACATCACAACAGAAACAATTATTCTTTGAGAGAACACCACACAGAATAATCGTGGAACATGTATAATTTATTGTCGGCGAGACAATTATCACACCCGTAGTGAATTCTAAATTTAGATATTAGTGGACGCGCTAAAATGTACACCGCTACGGCGAGGCATAAGATTCACGGGCTAGAAACGCGGGAGATTGATCGAGACAATTATGTCAATATCCGCTCGCGAAATTTCAGTACAACAGCGGGACTTCTGCTATGATAACATCGATGTAAATTAGATTCACTTTGGAACAGGCACGAGACAAAAAAAATTACGTTTGCAAATAAAGCAGCAATGTTTGGTAGCGGTAAGTAAGGAGTGTTTGGAAACCACCCACACAAAGGCCTCCTCTTCCCTAGTCCGCATCTGGTTTCTATACCCTGGGAACGAATCACACTGGTCGCGGGGAACGGACGTACCGGTCTCGGTTGCGGATTTTCATCGTCCCACCTCTACATCAGATACGCCTTCTGGCTGAATCACGAAGATCCCGACATGTACGTATAATCGACTGATGCGGTTGTCTTTCCCCTAACTGATGCGCAAACATCAGCGAGAAGCCGTGAAGTAGGAGACATGCTGTACGCTGATTACACTTAGACCGCCAAAATGGTCGGCTCAACCGAAAGGTACAAAAACACGAGACAAAAATCATCGTGAGGGTAAGTTATTGCTTTTCTTAGGGATGTTTTATTTTTCGAGACCAAAAGAAAAAAAAATAGCGTCCAAATAGGTAAGCAAAGGAAAATGTAGTCAAGAGACATCAAACAGTGACAGTTGCGCTTTCTGCCGAGAATGCGCAACGATCCGGGGGTCTGTGGACGTGAGTCGATAGAGAGCGGAGTCGGGAACGGTTAGCGCAAGCCGATGCCGTACTGCGGTTTTCTGACGCGAATACACAAGGACAGAGTGCTCTAGGTGTTGTTGATTGGCAGGCATGAAACGCAGGCCTAGCCTCTCATCCCAAACGTCTGGGTTCACTTTGACGGTACACAATAACCTGGCCGTATCAAAACACAAACACCTCACTTGTGTTCACATGCATTGCACACACCGCCTGCCTCCATCACCACGCCGCCGCCGCGGCGATACCCCACAAAATGGACTTGCAAACGAAATCAAGCGAGATCCACAAATATAAAAGAATTATTTATATTCTCTCGGTTTTGTTCATCCTGGCCTACGTTTAGAGCGATAATCTGCCAATAATTTACAGCGATCACGCCGACCAGCAACGAAAATCAGCCGCAGAAGTGGCCCCCCACAGGTAAATACTACTGAAGGTAGTGGAATTATTTTCGCTTACTCACCGAAATAATCAACAAATGCTGCTTTTTTAAGTTGAACAAATAAAATCACTAAGCGCGTCTCTCCATGAATTAACATAAAGATATACCGTACAGCTTCAATGTTACGATGCACTAAGACACCTGACGGATTCTGTTCAAGTCAAAATATTCATATCTCAAATATTCTACAACTATAGTATGCAGCTTTTATCCTTCAAAATCTCCGTATTTTAAACAGAGAAGTATTCTGTGTGCGCTATAGAACCCTTTTCACCAGTTCTGTAATCAAAAATTCACCGTGAACTCGAAATTTCGATAAAGAGTGAGAAAAAGTATCAGTGTAGAAAAAAAATGTGTTCTTCTATGAACCTTCTCCGTAGTAGAATAGGAATGAAGACATGTACTACAAAACAAAAAATTGCGATCTGAAAATGCACTACTACAGTGACGTGCTTATTCCTCGGCTTTTAGATTATCCCATGAAATGCCATGATTGTCGTTTTGCTTGTCGTAGTTCACCGTCGACGGAAAAATTCAATCAAATCCGCTTCGCGTGTTTTTTGAAACACTCGACTGCCTGCCCCCAGCTTGGTCACAACGTAAAGCAACCATCAAAGGTAGAGAAATTGTTGATTTACAAACAATACTGACACAAAACTAGTCCACATTTAAAATGAAAAAAAAACAATCGATATTTTTCATTCTACTTTTAGCACCGAGGTCCTTGAACTACGGCTATATTGCCTCAGAGGTCTTGATTGACACAATTTGGCCATTGATTGGAGTCCCTGATATTGTTCGTCTAGCCTGCGGCTTCAGCGTTCACGGTCGCCAACCCTCTCCCACGGGGATGGCACATCTTGTCCAGCAGCTCCGCTCATCAAGCAGTGGGCACGCTGGCGCGTTAAAGACTCCCCCCTCCCTACGGCCCAATCGTGGGCCATGGACTTTTTGAATGACTTCAGAACGTGCTGAGCGCATTTGCAATCTCCTTGTTACCGCAACAAAATTATGAAAATTGACCCATCTTGCCTTGAGCTGTCTATAGTTTGAAACTGTTATTCCCGATTCGGCCCTGAAACCACAGCCGTTAAAACAGTTAGGGTGGCAAGTTAATTACATTCACCGTATTCAGAGTTATTAATGAAACATTGAGCAGAACAATATTAAGTGCGGCTGAAGGCCATGTTCGGAGCTGACCAAAACATTGTTTCTGTAACGAGCAGTCCGGCCATGGCCGTGAACTCAACTCCGACGGCGCAGCCTATGTTATTAATCATGATACATGTATGACTGTTGTCATTCCCGTTTCACAGTAATCAGCGTGGAATATACAGAGACTCATTCCTACATAGGTAAACATGATCATTCGATCGGGTAAAATTTTCTCACATCTCAATTTTCCAGGGGAAAAATATTCTTTTCACACCAATAAGCATTCAATGAAATCTAAGCCGTCGCATGTATGTCAGAGTATAGCCTAAGTAAACTTGTAGTAAGCCCAACTAGAAGAAATGTTTTCCTTGTATCGAGTAATTTTGAAAGCAATGTGGTGTATAAAAGCCATGAAGCAGCACATCAACATATCTACAGATTGTAATTTTTAACATTTGCAGTTTTACAAATGACGAAAAAAAAAATTAATAATTTACCATAACTATTATTTATTATTCGGCATGCCATGTAATTACACATACACATGCAAAAACATTAGACTTGGACCGAGCTCTCCGGTTACACGCTGCCCGCATGTACGACTTGTCAGAGTTGTTTTTTTAAATAGCCGCAAAGTAGCTACTAAATAACTACCCTCCAATCTTTAAGCAATTAAAAACTTCAACAATGGTACCATTTAATTCCAAAAGTCGTTGACACCCATAGATAATTTGTACAAATTCACAGTCAAAGGGGGAAAAAAAGCTGGTATTAGTCTGTGAATGCTGCACAACCAGCAATCAATATTTATGCGTGTGTCTTGTCCTTGACCAGTCATGCGGACGTTTAATTCTATCTTGACAAGGTTGTCGCACATAGCCGCGACCTTTGGTCAAACAAGACAATCTGTGGAACGCAGAATTTAATAACAATAATAAAAAAAATATTATAATAATGGAAGTTCTTGAACGTCGGCGTCATTCAGTTTACTGATTAGGGTAAAACACTGAAAGAAATTCAGACCTTCATATGCACATGATAAATAACCCCAAAACACAAATTTTCATTGCTGAAAAATAAAACAATGTCATATTGGAGATAAAATATGGTGCAAATTATAATACTTTATATTGGAATGATTGGGTAAAATGGTTGACCTTCACAAAATAAACTACCTTTACAGGAAAAATTATATCAACAGTTCTCAAATTTTCTTTTATTAAACCAGTGCGTTATCATGTTTATTACATTACTCAATGTTCCCGGTATTTTACTCACATTTAATTGCGCGATTTTTGTGGCTCTAGTGGCATTTTACATCTGATTTGCAACAGTTCGAAGCTAGCAGTTTTCACAAATTTAGCTATGCTACGGTGTATTTTCTCTGCCAGCGTTCTGCCTGTGGGCCCCACTCGGTGAGGCCTTCGCAGGGACGGCTGTCCATTGTGTCCGTCTGTGTGTCAATAAACATTGTTCTCCGCAACCTTGACAGGCTGTCATTGAAATAGGACGATTTCGATTTTGTATGTCAACATACCTCTAAATTTAGACAGTTATTTGTCGGCGTCTTCACGAATCGGTCACCGTAATATTAATTAGCGTAGCGGCCGCGTTCCGCGCTGGCGTACGACGGAATGTTAACTGCAAAAGCAGACGTCGATCGAAAAAATTCGAGACTGCGCGAACTGAAATCACCAGACACTCAGGTGCGCCTAGACTGAACTTTCAGCGCTACGAAGGTCACACTGCTCCACGGACGACTGTCGACGTCATTTTATGAATATGAATGAGCCAGGTCGCAACATGCATCAATTTGCGCGAGAGGTGTCTTCCGCAACGCGCTATGCAAACTGGTTAAGTCTGAAATCCAATGGACCTAGGGGGTCTACAATACGGTGCTGGCAAGATTGCTGATGCAACACTTTTTGAGGTTTACATCATCGTTCTGGAACATTCCCTTGGTGAAATTTGCATACGGTCATGCGATCGATGACGTGTAATTACAAGCGCGAGCGTCGTTTACCGGGGATCCCCGTGACCGATATCATGGTGTTGCAATACATAGCCTGGATTGCGAGAGACACGGTTTTGATGCTGCGACATTTCCGAGGCCGCACCATTCAGCGAGAAACTGTTGACTAAGCAAGTCGCGCGTCTATTATGTTCGTGAACTTCTTCCAACTTACGACAAGCCACTGCGTGATAGACAGAGGACACCACAAAATGAACGGCAACACACATCACCACCAGCATCATAACAGTACGCATACAGCGGACAGTGGGGATATTACGAAGACGCCCCTGTTGTTGTTGGCCGCCGGATCGACAAGCTCTGGCTGGCAAGACTTGGTCTGTAGTGGCGGTCACACTGCTGGGTCAAATGCAAGTGCTCAATCCGGAAGCAGCAGCCGAACTGAGCTGACAATCGACATGGACAGCGTAAGAAAGGAACAGGTGAGATCTAATACCATTACCATTACGGTATAACCTTCTTAACTACGGGGGGGGGACTGTAGTTGGTGATTGGAAAAATATGCAGCATCGTATGAAAATTACTGCTAGTCGGTATCTAACCTACCTACCTACCTACCGCCGTGTTCAAAAGACATGCTGGGTAACCACTTCTCAATACTTGATTCTGCATGCACGTGTATGACCGGTTGTCTGGTTTGACATAGAGTGAACTTTGCAGGGTCACTAACATGAAAAGCCGTGTGTCGATAACCATCGCCCCAGTGGAGCGCATGCACTGGCAGATAATGAGAACGCGAAACCCTGTAGCTGATCGACCCACTTTGACGTAGTGATAACGAACAGCTGATTTTCATGCTCTCGTAAGCTTGTACAATTATCTGCCCTCACACAAACCTAGTACAAACCCGGAGTCGCACGTAGGCTTTCATTTTTGAAATTGATAGCGGATGACGTATGATCTGAACACGTGGGCGGGTGTTCACTCAGATTTGAAACACCCACCTAATTGACTATATCAGTAACTTACCCATAATTCGGCATGGCCTAGTACAAGAGGTCGGTCCTCCCCAAAGCAGAGGCACATAAAAAATCTGCGTGGCTTTTTACTCAGTGTCCCTTTCTGTCATCAAACAGAACGCCGAGGAGGAGAGACGCCAAAGAAGACGAGAACAGAACAAACTCGCCGCCGAACGATACAGAAACAGGAAGCGAGAGTCAACAGACTCTTTGCACAAGGTAAATACAGTCTTCGCATGATCACGTGACCTCAGGCCCAGTTTACGCGCTTGTGAATTATTTTGCCACACTGAGTCCGATGTCGCTTCGAAGACCGAATTGGGCAAAACTGATGCAACTCTATCTCAGGAAGTACTTACATCATCGTGTCAGGTCCGCCCCTATCATCGGAGATGATATCTCAAATTATTTATCGTGCGCACTGAGTAAGTACAAACTTTGTACTCAGTGAGCAGTTTTGGAGACAGGAAACATTAGGCCTTCATTGACACGCCGTTTGGCTGTATTTCTCCTTAAAATTGTCAAATGTCTATCAGCTTTGTCAAATTTTGTCCTGATTTTCTTGTTTGACATGTTTTATTCGTTCCCTCCCCTCTGAAACCTATCTGTCATCAACACCTGACATTTTGTGCCCGGAATAGAATTTCTAACATCGTACATCGTGTATAGAGAATGCAGTGTTTTTGTGTAACTCAACACACGAGGGAGAAAAAGAAAGAAATAACACTTTTTTTGAATGAAGATGACATTGTTATGAAAAGTCACAGTTATTGTTACTAAAGTGGAAATACGTACAGTTTTATATGCTAAAACAAGAGTGGCTTCAACGAGCTCGAGGTCATTGTCCTGGTCCAGTTGTCGCTCACTCAGCATTATATAGATGCGTGACTGTGATTGTGCGTTCGTGCCGCGATAAACGGACAAAAATGTTTATCGACAACATATACAACAGGCAAAAATCATAACTGCAGAAATTTTACTGTATTTCGTCTTGACCTTCTTTCAAATTGATATTTTCTATATTGCCGAGAGCATCGATGAAATCGACTCTCACAGTCATATGTCATAGCACGGGATATGTTGCTGTTGGTTATAAAGTGAAAGAAAGCCTGTCAAGTGTTCCACGATCGCGTGAATCCCGAGCGTTAAGGCGAATAAACAACGCTGAGACAATACCTCTGAAAGCTACAAAATTCCAACACCATCACATTTCTTTTCTGTCTGAAATTTTAGCTGTATTACAACAAACTTTGTTTGCACCCCATCTCTCACACCTTTACAAAGTTTGCCCGTTTTCTGGTTTGCCTTCACATGTACAGGAGTCCGAACGCCTACAGGAAGCTAACGCCGCCCTCCACGAGAAGATCCGAGCCCTTGAGCATCACAAGAACTTTCTCACCCGTCTCCTGGGTCAAGTGAGACCGAGTGCAATTTTGCAGATGCCTTCGTTTCCCGGCTCCATGAAGCTGATGTTCTGAACATATGCACACGCAATCACACAGCTCACTAGCCCATACAAGCCCTCATCTGCTTGTCAGACTATATCAAAGCGCGTATTTTATTGAGGGAGCTGAGTGATCCGAGACAATACGAGCCCCGAAGGCAATTTTTTTTCAGGAGCACAAATCTACCGAGTAAATGTGAGTTCAAAAAGTTCTCTGATATAGCTTTCAATGTTAACTCTTGTGTACAGATGATCGAGGACCTGCTGGACACCAACATCGCCCTGAAGGCAAAACTGCGCCTCCTTGAGGACAGGAGAGAGCACTGGGTCCACGCCATCAAAACGATGCGGCTGAGTTGTTCTGTGTGCGAGAGGGAACCCCAGGTAGTGGCTCTCGACCACAGGCACCATCCTCGCTACCAAGAACAGTCGCATTCTGCAGAACAAACAGAGGCTCTGTGCCTGTCAACAAAGGTGCGGTAACATTGAAAAACTGACAGCAATCACTGTCTAATGATGCCCAAGACTTATGATCGCTTCTTAAGGTATTTACCTCGTGGGGGTGATAAAGGCCCCCTGCTCCATCGCCTACAAGTCAGGGAGACTCCCAAGTTGAACATCTGCACCCTTAGAAGAAGTAAACCATATTTACATGCGACAACACGAAACCAGAAGATAATAAAAGAATATCTCGACAATCACCTATTCCGACTCAGAATGGCTCTTGGGTCCTAGTGAAAACGAAGAAATGCAGCTGCCCAAAGATGCCCCAGTCAATATTTGTTTTGTAACACACCTCATCCAGTACACTCACTGCAAAAATCAAGAAATTTCACTGCTATAACTTCTCTCCTGTAGCCACAATTATATATACCATGCATGTGACCGTAAATTGACGAAGCAAGACAGATTTTGGATGAGGTGTGTTACAACTTTGTCTACCCCATTCGCAATGTATTTGTACATTTGTGTGTACACACACAGATATATATATATATATATATATATATATATATATATATATATATAGATATATATATATAGATCACATGCCATGCTTGTTCTCAATGTTATATGGGCATTCTCCCCACAAAATATCACCAGTAGGAGTATTAATGATTACAAAAGCAGTAGATATTGACCACTTTGATTCATCAAAGGATGAGGCCAGTAGAATAGCAAGGCCAGTGGGAAACGACATTAAACATATCTGACTGTCCACCAGATATATGTATCCTTTCAAACGTTCACTCTCCTGAGGCCAATTGTGCACAGCACTTTCTAACAGCTGAGGAGCAAAGTTTCCATCATTTGACGTCAATATTTTGTTATTCCACTTCACGCGGGAATTAAGTTATTCCACTCGCTGAACGTGTTTGCAATATGGGCATTCCCTTTAAATCCTTTCTCAAACCTGGGTTGTAACTATGAAAGAAAAAAAATTGAAAATGCACGGCATTATAACAGTCAGGGCGTTATGTTTTACCTAGAACAGTGACCGGATGCCCAACAAATCGGCCTCGGCATATGTAATTAAGTAGCGTAAAATGACTAATGACTGGAAAGATTGCATTGATGTATACTTTAGGGTTAATGTAGCAATGCTCTGTTGTTCTCATAAGCTGATTGAAGATAATTTTATTTTCCATTGTCTCATTGAAGCAAACGTTTGGAAAGGATTCTTGAATGCTTACATTCTGCCATTTCATTTTTATCTTGTTAACTTGAACCTATAGTTTTTAGTTGTCTTCAGTGTAAGTAGCTCCTTTTTTTACGTGTTTCAAACCTTTTTACGTTTACTGTTGTAAGTTATGAATTTTTTGAATAATTATACAGTTCATTTGACGGGCAAGGTTGATGAACTTTACTGAGCGCGCTACAATTATAATTTAATTGTGCGAGGCAAACGTTAGACAGGAAGTGTGTGCTGTAGCTAAGATCATTGGCCTTGATTCCGGCCTTGATGTGCAGCTGATACTCATCGACGTAAAACCGATGATTCAAATCACCTGGGTCCGTGTACGACAATTGTCCGTATGAAAGTGGTCCTGCGCAGACCATTGCCACCCCTACCAGCAAATATATTTGTAAATTTTGTCCAACACTCTGGTGATTCATCAATTTTTCGTCGATTGTTTTCCTTTGCACTATTTCTTAGTTCTGCGGAGTTGTTTGTGACGGGACATTTTTTATTCCCATATTTTATATTCTTTCCATATGCGATACATACTGAGTGTACATACATATAGGCCCACGTGATTTTGCGAGTGCAGGATTGCAAGCAACGTCACCGGCGTAAATGTCGGCAATGGGTGAAATCACCGTCGTCGTCGTGATTTCCGTGTCATCTACTCTAAAACATCGCCTCCTTTCACGCTCAAGATGAAATTGTTGCACGACCAAACCGTTGTTCTCGGGACAATTCACCGCTTGCCTTTTTGTGTCGAAAATTAGAAGCAACGCTTCATGGGGGCAGTACATGGTAGTACAGACTTCAGTAGTCAGACCGTGAATATTGAGTACATTTACTTCTGCATATGCGTTTTTACTGAACGGCCGACACCCTGACAGGTCCATGAGGCGTGTTCGCAAGTGATCTATGTGAGTGTCAACAGACCTACCTTCGTGGGCGACACAACTAAATACGTCTATATACGTATTATATACGTGAACACTTGAGTCAGTATGAAATGTAGAGTTAAAAATATGTGCGCTCCTGCAATCGTCAACCATCAATATCAAAACACTCACCTTGATATTCCTATGGCGTCCTGTACATGGAGTAACAACCATGTCGTTTGTATGGCATCGATTACTTATTATTTCAATGACAAATATCCAATAACTGTGCGTCAGGCACTCCTGAACTGTCCAGCAACCTTTATTGTCCAAGCCACCGCCCAACCGACACTACTGTGGTGGTCCATTCAGTTAAGTTCTCCGATACAGTCGCTCTACCGCATGTTTGCTGGGTTTTTTTCTCTCGATTACTCCCTGTAGCCAATCGTCGACGACATGTCTTGCACAAAACAGAAATAAATAGATAAAGAAAAGGAAGTGGAATCTAGATATCAGTCATCCACACTTCCTCTTTCAGAACTTGCCATGGTAGGATAATGGAGAAAGACGAAGCCATCAGCACATGTGGTCCTGCTTTTGTCGGGCTTTCCAATCGACCGTAGTAAACGTAGGTGAGGTGGTGCGATGCCGACGCCGCGTTTAATTGTTCCAGGGTAATTAGGCACCGATGAAATTAAATAAAGAGAAATTGTGTTACGTATTAATCTGGAACAAAAGCAAAGCAAAGGATGTTTGACGTTTCTGCTGTCGGCTGGCCGGTACAGGATGTGAACGGGAGAGAATCTGATCGATCGCGCAGAGACACGTCAATGTTCGCAGTTGTGATTAAAACTTCTGCGCAGGAAGTTAAACAGTTCACTTGGCTCGATGTGCTCTCGTGGCACGACCACGTATGCAGCAACGTCAAATTTTGCTCACACTGTTAAAATTCGTTACGTGTTAGAAATTTCTCAATAATGCATGGAGTCAATGACCTTGAACGTTTGGGTCTTCGGTAGTCGACATTCGTTTGTACCGAGCTTCAAAGACTGTTTTCAGGGCTACATAGGGAGGTACTAGATAGGGGTAGCTTTGTGCCATAAAGTGCAGGATTTGCTATTTCGCTTTGTGCACTTCACCCAATAGAAAGTCTGACTGTGCTCCGTCAGCTAATGATGTAGCGGTAGGATTGGGTTTATGACAATCACAGGTTTTCCGCTGTCGCCTGGTAAGGGTGACTGACCCCTGCTACGTGAGAGAAATGCCAGACGATGGATTAGGAAAGCTTTAAAGAGTCGTAGTCACGCCGACATCCCGCGGTGATAAGTGTCAGCATCCCGTTGAAGTCAAAATCGGGGTCAAATTTAAAGGCCCAGGCTGCACCCTGTATGTGCTACTTTGGAAAATCCTAGCCAAGTGGGTGCATTCCGTTGTACAACAATGTACCCATCGCTCATTTTGTCTTATTTTAACCAAGTTTGATGCGTGAAGGGCGACTGTGCAGAATGCTGTTCTCAGAACTTTCATAAATTTGGATTAGCTTGTATTTCAAACTATCCGGAAATATTGATCTTAGAATGTCGAATTGCTCCTGGAGCATTTTTCTTAACCCCTAGAGTACGAACTGAAATCTGTACTATTTCAGAGCTAGAATTCATCATCTTGCCAGTATTCCCAGCTGTCGGATCTTCGTGCAGATGAGTGTTACAATTCACCAGGGACCAAAAGTCAATCAAATTAAGTTAGTGCTTCAACGCAAAGTATGATAATCTTTGTGCTTTGGTATGTTTTTTTTGGTGATATTTGTGTACATACTGATATGAAATTTTATATAGATATGTAATGCAAAGATTTTTTTGTACATGTGTTTATCAGCTACAGAATTTATTAAAATATTATGAGACGAAAGTAATCTGGTCAAAGTGTGTAGGCTGTCACTTTTTTGTTTGTTCCCTTCCTTTCTGTGTTTCAGTAGAAATCCTTTGAATGGATGGATGAAGGAAAGATATCAATGAATGAATAAATTACATTTTGATATGAATGTGGCTCGTACTGCAACCATGGAAGTCAATGCTGTTTATGCACAAACATGAATTTGTGCCACCTGCGAAATGTTTGCCAAACAATTGACTCTGGTATTTCCTCTCCCCCTTTTTTATTAAGTCATTAATCCTAGAATGTCTCAGTTAACCACTGTCAAAAAACCCCGCTGAAGTCAGCTGCAAGAGTATAGCATCATTGATTCATTTCTTAATTTGCGGACTCTCTCATCAAAACATCGGCCAGGAGTGTACAGTTTTTCATTGGCTGTTGTCAGGGGAATCCCGGTTGTGAAATAGCAAAATCTTGAAACCTCACACTCACTTCCGTGTATTGTGTTTGAAAGCATTATCTAGAATTTTGTCTCCATGCCAAATATGGTTAAAACAAATGTCAGCAATACAGGTCGCTCCAGACTCTGCCTTGCGAAATATTGATTTATGCAATTCACAAACATTGAACAAAGTCAGGGATGAATCATGCTTCCCTTACGCGTTTGAAATATGGCATATTGTTTAAAAAGACAACAATTACAGAATATGGACGACGAAGCGAGTCGTTTGCATTCCCTGGAACCTGATTGGCTGTTCCTCAATGTATTCAAGGTGATTCTAGTCGAATGATGAGCACTTTTACGCACAATTGCAAAGCACGCACGTGCTCAGACAGGGCGTAGACTTTGTAAAAAGTGTGATTCATTGAACCCCCAGGGGGGCTGCAAGCACAAACAGAAAGGCACAATTTCACCTTTATGCGGGCCAAGACAATGAGGTCTATTTTGAACTAGTCGGTTTTGCAGTCTGCGATTTACCTGGTCATTTGACTGGAAGAGACCGACCTTCGAAATAATTTGGCATGACTGTCCCAAACGCCACCAAATTAGACCATTGTAAACGCAATTAAATCGTCCACGCACAACTTGAACATCAATAGAAGTGAAAATTTCGTGTACCAAACAATGATATGATTTTATTTATCCCGAATTCAGTCAACAGATACGCCTACATGGGTGCAAAAGGCAATACCAGTAGTATATGCAAACAGGAAGAACCCATACAGGACAATAAACCATAAACAAAAGAAGTGAGGGACGAAAAACAAGTAGACAGCCTCAAACATGATACTCTTCTATGGGGGCGTCATCCACAATTGTAATTCTAGACATATGAAAACCAATGCTGAATCGAGTCTGTTCAAGTAGCATTGTGAGCATGATCATGGAGCTCTTTTTTAAGCGCCTTAGAATTACAACAAGGAGCCAAAGACATCATTCACACAGGTAGTAAGGGAGAGCAGAGATGTCATTCACAGCCAGAAATTTTCTCTCCCCGCTGCCAAGGATGCAACCTTCCGCAGTCCGTTTATCGTTTAGTATTTCGTCAGTTATTTAATCCCCCCTTGCTTCGCCTATCCATCACATGTTGTACCGTCCCACCCCACCTGTGAATCACCATTTGCTCACGTGACCGAAAATTGAGAAATGAAAACAATGACACAATTTCCGATGGACGACAAATCCGACCAAATAATTTACAAGTACACGTATGGACTGTGATTCATACAAAAACAATTTTAAAGTGGGATTTAATTCTTCCGTGGAGGGCGTCATGATTGCTATCAAGCTTTAGGTATTTTTATAAAAGATGATGTCTTTCTTCAATTTCATGTGATTAAAGAGCGGTAATTTCCATTCCGTTGCGGATTGGCTCAGTATAGACTACAGTTTCTCGTCGGTTCGCTTACCAACAGCAAACATCTCTAGACGTGTTTATTTGCCATGCGATGAACCAAGCAACACTTTTTCCCGGGATTTCCAATTAATTTCTGTGATTTTAGTCCGGAAGCTATACCTTTTAAGTTTGAGTGTATGATGTTATTGAAGTCAGGGTTTTGGGGAAACAAAGAGAAAGAGACATTAGGAGTATGTAATCCCAATTATAAGTCAGCCAAAGATATATTTTTGTCGTTCACCCTCTTTTAAGCGAGGAGCCTGTCACAGGGTGATTTTGTGGAACAATTTGTGAATTTTCAGTCATTAAGTAAAAACTCAGTCAATTTTGCTCGTTTTTGTCATGTATATCGTCTCTCAAACAATCAACATCGCGGCAATTACTTCACTCAGCACGACAAGGAAGTATTGGTAACAACTGCGTCGATTCCATTCGCAGCGAAATATCTGTCTGTAAGATCATTGCTCTGCGTCAGTTTTGACGAAACATGCATGATGAATTCCAGTTCCGTGCTTCTTCTTTGTCACTGGCGTAGAATTCATGGCACAACTACGAGTTGTCATTCAATATTTCGTTCAATACGTCATTCACTTTCAGAAGCTAGCTTCGCTTTCAGATCGATGGCATCTTTCAACTTCCGCTTCCGCACCAAGAAGTCTGAGATTTAATGAAGGGCGCGGTTTACAAAGCTCAGCCTGTTTGGCAGCTGCATTAGTCATTTCATTTCTCTGTAAGGGCTCTCAACAATTGTCAAAATTAAGCCAATTTTTCAGATAATATTTTCCCTTTAGACACGGCTAAAGCACAGCAAGTTTCCACCATTCGTTGAAGCATTTATTTCAAGCGTGCCGTGATAAACGACTGTTATTTTCATCAGCAAAAGAATGTTTGCCTTTTTGCCAAAACCATTATACTTGTGTCAAAGGTGTCAAATCTTGAAAATCAGGTTGGTTTACCTCGTGTCAAAGGTCGAAGTATTAAAGCGGAAGATGCTTTCCGCTTGTGAGCCACGGCGCTCCACCTTGTAGAATTAACAGTCCCTCTCAGTATTACGGTGTCACGATATGACAGCTCAAGGGAAAGCTTCACAGAATTGTTAGGAGACACGAAGCTGTAACTTTTGACGATATCCCGGATGTTTTATTGTTCTACACATAACTTTAAAGATTCATCTTCTTCTACTCGTACAACACACTGGCCCAGTATTCAACTCGTCAACGTAGCAGCTGCTTTGACACGTCGCACGTTTTACTGTCCATTCGAGGCTTTAAATCCCAAGAGAAATTTATACATATTTTATGCTAATGAGCCATATGAGTTATTTTTTTGCGCTGTACACTAAGAGAAACAATTATGAGCAACATGTCACTCTGAAAAAACGAAGCAAATTGTCTCTTCTGAAACAATTCTGCTACCGCAGGGGTTTCGAAATTAACTTTTTTCCCTGGTAGTGCATTTGGGCTACCATATTCTGAAGTTGGTAGCCCAGTGACAACGGGTAGCCCATGCATATTTTAGTTCAGGGTTTTTTTTATTCATGAACAAGAGAAGAAAAGCTGTTTTCCAAGATTCTGCCCATGAAGTGAATTTGTTAGTCATTTGATGTGAATACTTGCACATCTTTATTACCTAAAGGAGCGAGACTGGTATAATTGACGACAGTGACACTAAAAAGTTTGGTGACCAATCATTGTATTGACAACCATTTCATTCTCAGAGTTGTATGTCAATTTTGATAGTCGTCATGGCAATGACCACCACCTTCTCAGCAGGGCTAAAACAGACCATGGGCTTTATGTAGTAGGGAGGAGTTTGTGATTGATACATTTTGATCAAAATACAATAAGAATATTCTTTTTCATTGGCCATCATTTTCTGTGCCTGTCATCCAAGTACATCAGTTGAGATATTGCAACTTTGTTGCAAAGTTCCATCGCAGGGTCGTCTTTGTTCTTTGCAAAACAAAGTCATACTCTGGCCTTACTGTGTCCACTGCATTTAGCTGGTCCAAAAGTGAAAGACCAGACATGGCACGCCAAGTACTAATTGAATTTTATGTTCCAGGCTTTGGTAGTTCATGTGGGCTACCATTTCATGGCTTTTGGTAGCCAAGAGAAAAGGTGGTTGTCTATGGACGCGGGACTACCGCTAATTTCGAGCCCTGTACCGAACACCCCAACTCGAGTGATTTAGGTCAGTATAATCATCATGCAAACAGTAACGAATATCGGTGCTCTCAATAAATATGTGAGTGAGCTAGACTTCGACGGATACTTTCTGACGGCCACAAGGAATTCTCAAGAGCCGACTTTCATATGATAATTTCGGTAGTTGTTTTTGTTTGTTTGAAGCCGTTGTGACAAGATTCCGATGAAAAATTGCTCTTCTCTATACTGTGGTGGACACAAATTAGACAGGAAACATTGTTATGGTAGTATGAGCCTCGAAAGTGAAAAGTTTTAAACTTTTTTCTCGAGCTTTCCCCAACGAAAATTTTTAACCACCCTCTTACCATATCAAGAATAAAAATCAGGGGTCACTGTGCAAAATTTGGTACTAGAGCAACAAATTATCTAAGATTTCCAGATGTTCAAAATTCAAAATGGCCGCCATCCCTGTGATAGTTAACTCTATGGGGAAAAATAAAGTTTTCAATTCTCAAAACGCCAAGACGATAAAAAAATTCTCACATCAATAGCTTTAAAATGAGCCCCAACAAGTGAAAGATTAGAAAAATATGATAAAATTTCACAGCACGAAGATCTGTCCCCGGGGCGCGTTCTACCTTAAGTATAAACGGTTTAAGGTGCGTTAATGTAAAAAGGCGTTGCGTAAAGAAATCCACAAGGTTTTGCCGATCAAAGGAAACTTTGGGATGACAATGACAAGATGCTTTAGGATATGAGAGAGACATTTCAGGACGATATATTAAATTATCCGTCCCTGATGAAAGATGAACTTGCAAACATGGGCATAACGTTTTTATGCCCAATCGACTTTAACAGCTTGGTTCCTGCGAGACTTTTTTCAGCTGCACAACACAAAATTGCATCGCAGCTCACGAACGTATGGTAGTTCCTAAGAAATGCATGAATGAAAACCAATTTGAAGCCATTTAATCGTTCAACTCCAGCGACTACCTTTTACGCCTTTCTTTTATAAAGTTAACGTCAGTACCCTTAGCAGAGTGCTACTAAAATACAACTTCACAATGCTCTTAAAGTTCTTCATAAATGTGTTTATCAGTTCCCGTCAAGATTTCTGCAACCCTCGAGTTACAGTGGACAAAGAACTTAAATACACCAGACACGATACACGGACCATAGACTCTTTATACACTCGGCGTTGCGGCTGAATGCTTGCATTCTACAATTTAATAGGTAAATCCTCAATCTTTCGTAATTTTTACACCTGAGTTCCGCATTAACCGACAATGCCATTCACCAAAACATTCCCTTCACCCCAACGAGTCTGAGCTATTCTCCCAACCAGTCTGACCCCTTCTCCGTCTTTTGCAATGTTTATCATATTAATTTTCGTCGGCCTGACATAAAACGAGAGTAAGTTGCGCTACCGAGATATAGCTTTATAATATTTAATATTCTCATTTGGGGTTGTGTATTTATTGTTCTGGTTGGTGATAATCTGACATCGCTTTGTCTCCAAGTTTCATGACCCTGCGATACCCCGGGGCGATACCCAGTATCTATAACATTCTTCAACATAATTGACTGAGATACTGGTCTTTCTGGAATAGAAACTTTTAAGCTTTACTTGCCCTTGGGAAATTTGACCGGAAATAAATGTCACATTGTCGTTCAAATACAAAACATGTACTTTCGTCGTCCATGAGTAAGATATGCAACACTACCAAAGGTATTCTTAGGGCAAAATTTTGTTCAATGTTACGCTAACTTCAAAACTTCGTGGTTTTTCTCGTTCAAATGCCGAAAATCTCGCTAATATTTCATCTTATTTTGTTTTATTTTGTTTGTGTTAAAACGTCTCACTTCGCTCATTGTTGAATAGTTTGAATCACGTTGCTGACGTGGCAATGTGAAATGATTTAACCCCCCCCCCCCAATTTGTCTCTCGTGACATGTAGCAGCCTTCGTGTGATTGTGACTGAGTTCCACGTGGCTCGGCATGTTTTGTTGGCAGTTTTCCAGTACTATGAAGAGTTAAATTATATATCACCCTTTGTCTGAACATAAGCCCTGGAGCGAGACCTAGGGTCTGTGGTCTGACTAATAAAACCCGTTGATATATTTTTTGCTTCACCAGACCGGACCCGTTGACAAAAGCGAAAAACGTCTGTTTAGGAGTCAGCATAGTTGTTCTATGTCATTTGTCAAATGGTCAGTCGTCCTTCAAAGGTCAGACGTGAAACTCCCGCTAAACAGTGACTTAGTTTTGCTATTGTTTTGACCTCCGCGGGCCACTTACCATTGTCAGAGCTCAGACGAATACAGCATTGTGAGTAAGACCAGCCACTCAAATTTGATGACGTCATAATTCCAACTTAGTAACATTACGGCGCTTACTGACAACAACAGCTAAAAGGCTATACAAAGAATTTAAAATTGTAAAAAGGCATAATAATACTAGATTTTCGTGCGTTCTTATCAGGGTTCCAGACTGTAACCTTTGCGCAAGCGCAGAATTATTTCAAGGCGTTGAGTAATCAAAGCGTGATTTTGCACAAAAACTGCTGATGTCAACATTTCTGGAGATATCATTACAAATTCGTTGCTGACAGTCAAACTTGTCAGAATTTTGTTGCTCTTCGATCAAGAGGTGGTCTAAGTCTTTTTGCAGTTGAAAACCATTGAAAAATTTCTACTATGGGAGAACCTCAAAAGCAGGTGAGACAACGCAGCTCAATGTTAGAGGGCGCTGTATTTAAACTTTATTAAAATTGTAAATTCGTCGCTTTTCTCCCTTAGCTATTGAAATTCTTGGATTCAAACAATGGCAGGACGCACATCTGGACTATTTTTTCCAAGCCAGAATCTCGTTTAATCAAGTCCGAATCTTACACTTGTGTCAAGACATCGAGGGGTGCCGTCACGTCCGGACAAATTATTACTCTTCGTTGTATTCATCCCGTGCCCTAATTTGTCATACTAATATGAGACCTGTTTTTGCCTGAGAAACGCGCGGTGTACTTGTAACTACCACTCAGGGTTGCATCATGATAAGAGGAATGTATGTCAGTATATATGGTGTATGTATGTATGTATGTATGTATGTATGTATGTATGTATGTATGTATGTATGTATGTATGTATGTATGTATGTATGTATGTATGTATGTATGTGTATGTGTGTGTGTGTATGTATGTATGTATGTATGTATGTATGTATGTATGTATGTATGTGTATGTGTATGTGTATGTATGTATGTATGTATGTATGTATGTATGTATGTATGTATGTATGTATGTATGTATGTATGTACATACATATATATATATATATGTGTGTGTGTGTGCGTGTGTGTTTGTGTGTGTGTATCTATCTATGTATGTGTGTATATATGTCTTTGTGTCTATGTATGTATGTATGTATGTATGTATGTATGTATGTATGTATGTATGTATGTATGTATGTATGTATGTATGTCATTATAATTCGAGAACCAGCTCATGTAACGATGCTCCAGGGTGGTGAAAGGATGAACAGTACATGTAACAAACAAGACTGATTAAATTCAATAAACTCACATCGTACGGCACCTAGTGACCTATGTATGTATGTATGTATGTATGTATGTATGTATGTATGTATGTATGTATGTATGTATGTATGTATGTATGTATGTATGTATGTATGTATGTATGTATGTATGTATGTATGTATGTATGTATGTGTATTTTCCCTCTATGTATGTATGTATGTATGTATGTATGTATGTATGTATGTATGTATGTATGTATGTATGTATGTATGTATGTATGTATCTATCTATCTATCTATCTATCTATCTATCTATCTATCTATCTATCTATCTATCTATATCTATATATCTACAGTGTGTCAATGTATCTATGTTCGATGACGAGTTTTGATGTATTTGTAATTCAGTCGACATTACCATTAAGTGATTTAACTTGTTTTTCAAATATGTCCAATTGTGATAACACCCTGACTAGGACAATAGTTCCTTGCATGAACATTGACAGCACAGAAGGGTCTCTTCATAAACGGTCCGTTTGAGACGAACCATATATAGTGATTTTTCTTAACTCTTTAGATTGTTTGATATCACCCTACAGTTCATCCGCCGTCATTTTCACGTGGTTTTGCAAAGGGCTTTGCTTTTCCTGTCGTTTTAATAGACAGGCTTTTGCTCAGACTGGCGGGACACATTGTTGACATATGGAAGTTAAAATTTTATCTGTGTCACACATTTTGCATTAATATTAGCAATGAATGAGTCATCTCAACCAACACTGCCGATTCATAAACGTCTAATACGATGGCTGTCGTCCCATGTCGTTCGTAGAACGGTAGATTGTGCAACACGCGTGATATGTTGTTGGTCGGCATAGTAACTTACAGTTCCAACCGGTATGGACACTTGAATTTTTTTCATACAAATAACTCCAAAATTTGCTTTTAAGTTTACGTTTGATCGACTCGTCTTACAATGACGTCATCGTCTATATTTAGAACGGTCCCCCTATATAAATCGCGGGCAAGGGCATTTTGTCAAAAGAGCTCCAAACGACCGTGGTAGACGTTGACGTATGCGCATGCGCACTAGATGTAGGTCGAAGTGATTCATCGCTTTCTATTGTATACAAACAAGCGCTGACGTTTGTAACTTTCAGCATCGATTTCGCCGACATATGCCTTTGCCCCGACGTCGAATTGGGCCGAACGCAGTGTCAAAATCACCCTTTTGACGAATAGAATGGAAGGAGAGTGTACTCAAGAGGTCAACTTTCTGCAATCATCCATTTGTGAGCGTGCTAACAGGTGTTTAAGTGAAATAAGTAACCAGGTGGGTACTATGACATGACGTAATTCTTGGCGGGTGTATGTTTACGTCTATTGTGAAATACGGCCAACGTTCTCGAAACGTCTTCCTTTGAAATGGCGCCAAGCGCCTTCTCAGAGGCGAAGGTTGCGTAAGTATTTCGCAGTACACGCATACTCATGTCGAACTAAAATACTTAGACAGTATTTAAGTCCAGTAGTTTGCCTTTTTTCGATTATTATCGGAGTTAGCCATGTTAACTGCTAATGTTACGCAATATTTCAGCAATATTGCATAACGTTAATTAATATATACTGTCGGACCTCTGGACCTCATGAGCATTTTATTTTTTTGTCGAAGGCGGTCGCTAAATTTTCGGATTGAACTTAAGACATGTTTTCGAGATGATCGAATGGCTCTTCCGGCATCTGTCTTGCCCGGGTCACTCCTTATCTGATGAATATTCCCGGGGTCTGGAAAAAAAAAGCAGCCAACCGAGTAAAGACAGCATCATTACTTCCAACGTGGCCTGTGTGTGCGCGCGCATGCATCCAACCGGGGTGGGCGAGAACGGCACGGCGAAATTCATAACCTATGAAATCATTGTTAATCGATACATTGGATTGCCGCAGGACACTCCTCGCAAGCCTACAGCAATTAGGGGTATTTTATCTAATTGACCAAAACAGCTATGACAATGCTCAAACTTTCTTTCATGTTGAACTGGTAGAAAATAAGGCCCAGCAATATTTCATATCGCAACCGTGGATTTGATTATTTTCACTGCCATTTGCCTGATTAACTTGCCAACACATAGTTAATCATCGGAATTTGAGACCAACGCCCTTTAGCGGTTAGATTGAAATGTTTTACTGACATCGTCATTTATTGGTATAACCTCTGTGTACTTTTTTCCGAAGGTTTGCACCGGTCTGACCGTGACGAATCTCAACTGTTCGCAAGTCAGTTGTGGGTCAAATACTAATACTTGAAAACTAAACTACACCGCTATTTAATGATGACCGGGGCAGGGTATCGTGGCGCCCGAGTTTCCATGCGATATTCGTAATATCCGTGGAATATAAAGAAGATGTTCGCAAAAAAGTCATCCAAACGAGACTTTACATCCTGATCTTACTGACTTTTGAACTTGACCTCGCATCGGCCCTGAATATATTCGAAAATTAAATAAGAGGTATTTCTGTCAAACAGCTATCTCAAAGCTAATATTATTATGGAAGGTATACAGTGACCTTTTTTCAGTGTGAAATTCTGTCGGTTTTTTTTTCGCGGAAGCTGTGAAGGTCTCATTGATCGATAATCTGTATTGTTCTCTAAGTTGCCTCCTAACGAGCTGAAATAATCAAACACATGTATCGCGAAAATACAAGAGGACAGAACGGATGTAAAAACAACAAACTGAAGGACCTCGTTATCACTCGAGGACACTTTCAAGGCCCCTGGAAGGCGGGAAATACAGTACGTTGGCAATGTTCGTTGATCCATAAATTTATTCCTTTTTTTCTATTGTCACGTGTCTCTGCTCATATAATTTGATTTTTTTATCAAACCAGTCGAACTCAATTTGAACTCAGAGTAACTGAATGAGAAATATGTTTTAGAAATAGAAAGTACCGCGCCGGCACTGTTCCGAATAATGTTTCTCGTCGTGTGCGCCGTTACTGGGCAAATTATATATTGAGTTTAGTTATGAATCGTTTACTTCAAATTTCCACGAAATTCGTCAGAGGAAACAAAATATACAAACCTCTCGAACTGGAAAGCCGTTCTTTGCTCCAAAGATGTTTCAGAGCTGTAATAAGGGGCCTGTCTGGAATAAAAATTGTAACAAAGGCCAATAAAATGCCATAGATGCAGTGACGAATAAAATTAGGGAGCAACCCAGAAATCATATAAAATAAAACTGAACGACTCTTAATTTTTTTTGAAAAACATCAAAGAGTCGGCGAAAAAAAAAAACACGTCAAGTATATTATTTCGCATTATACATACCTGATGGCTCCCTTTTTGGAAGCAAGTGTGCCTTTCGCCTCTTTATTACACTCCTCCGATATTTGATTTTTGGCAACATATGCAAAAGTAATAAAGGATATGATGACAGCTTTAATAGCTCAGAAAAATAGTGTGATTGATTGCCCAATGCTCTTTTGAAAATATTTTTCTTTCGCGTGTTTCCAATTACGTCTGGCTTAAACGTACGATTATAACGGTTCGGGGTCGAAAGATACCAGTTCAGCTAAGAACTGCTGGGTTGGTGCCAAATCGTCGATATTTGGCACAAATATATCAAGCTGATTTCACCGACAATTATCACCGTCATGCATGGATACATGAAAATTTCAGCAAAATCCTGTTTGCGCGACGCAGGGGCGTATCACCTGGTAATGATGACTATGTGAAATTCCTGAGACCTGAGTAGAAATGGGACATTGAAGTTGTTATGGAAGATCACGATGACGCTTAGCAACCTGTGCATGGTTTAGTTGCCATGGTTGCATCCGCCCGCTTTCGCAAACTATACAGAGACAAGCATATATAATTCCCTAATTAGCTCTGCACGTATATTCTCCATGCATTATGCTGTCTGTGTCATTTGGGGGCGTGGCTTGTCAAAAGAAAATCAAACACAAACGGGGAAAAAAACTGGTCCATAGTTCAAGAATATTAGCACAATGAGACGAGATAGACATTTTCGCAGTCACGAGTCCGTGGCTGATTTGTTGGTCTGCAACTGATTCCTGAGAGAGTCACCAATAATTTATAATAATAAACTTTCACCGATATAAAAGTGATCTGGGTTCAGACTGGCCTTGACGCTCGTCGTATGTCAGACAGCTCGGATGCCTTTCCAGTTATTCATCAATGTCAGTTACCATAGCTACAGCATATCAAAATCGGTTTCGTCTTTTGGCGGTAGAGGGCGCGCTTCATTGCGGCATCACGTTTACACACTGTCGGGTCACAGTGCCCTCTGAAGTGCCAACTCCGTGTGACTGGCGTATGTATATGTTTGATAGCCTGATAACCTTCTTGTAATGAGTAAGCCGACCAGCTCGACTTCACCCAAATTGATCAAATTAGGGGAGTAGGATGATGATCCTTTAGGACAAACAAACGATCTTTGCAACCACTGTTGGTCAATTTTATCATTGTTTGTTTTTAATACTCTTTTCCGTTATGGCTCACCACCTGTTGACAGTGTGCTTCCGTGACAGTAGCCTGCTTGAATCACTCACAGGTCAATGAACCCTAGAATGTAATGCACGATGGAAAGTGTGTCCCAAATTAGGACGGCTACACTGCCGGCCGTAAAGAATATTGGATTTAGAGTCACGCAATTGTCGGGAAAATTGAGGTCAGCATCTAGGGTCTTGCCGAGAGGGGGTAACATAGCAAGTCTTTCAGGCCACAGAATGGTGCCAATGTTTGGGGACCCGATTATTTGTTGTTCCCTTGACAATGAGCTGATCGGCTCCCACAATTGAATGCTTATCCCGGTATAGACGGTTTCGAGATTGCACTATAATATCATGTACAGGTGTTAACATATTTGAGCCGCTGGAGGGCGCGCGCGTCATCCATGTATAGCCATCGACACTCAAGTGTTTATTTTGCAGGAGATGATCTTTCTCTTAAAGGACCAGTGGGTGTAACTTTTTTAAGGTTTTTTCAGTATTTATTTATGTCAACTGCAAGTTCTTTTTGTACTCCCTAAAATATTGTGAAATACGCGATATTTAGCTCGTCAACAAGTGTAAAATGCACTGTTATTGTTTACTTTTGAATTCAGAATTCACTTGTCAGCACAATGTAGTTTACAAATGTACAGCCTGTGTTGAGACGCTGAACACTGTGTATCGCAATGCGCTTTAAGGAATAGGGCATGACGCTTTATTTGAGATTAAAAATAAAATTGATGAAAAAAGTATCAAGAGTTCAAGTTACCGGCCCTTGATCAACGTCGAACTCAGTAGCTTTCGTATCGAAACAGGAGAATTCACGAGAAATCAGGTGATAGTAACAGGTGCTAGCGCTGTCATGGGAAAGGGGTATCCATGCATCAAGCGTGTTTCAAAAATCATGGAAAGGGGAAACTTAAGGTGGTTTTATTCATCATAATGGTCCGTGCATACAAGAAAATGATCATTATAAACATTTTCCAAAGTATTTGCCCGTTGAAGGAAAATAATATCTTATCTGATTCTCAAAACTGACAAAAAGGTAAAATAAAGAGTCTCCTATTTTCAGAACATGTTCTAGGATTTACAGGCATGGGAGTGCTAAATTTAAAAAAACATGAGATTGTTTTAAATATTGACGTGACACGTCATCAGTACACTTTGTTTCCAAAGATCATTAGCTTTCTCCAGACATGTACTACACGAAAGTTAGTTAAGACAAAAATAGTGGACTACATTGATGTGTTAATACAAAACGATTTCATTGATCTATTCAGCATTGGTACAGCTGTAACTCTATTCAAATATTATCTCTCCCTCTCCTGGACATTGTAAATTAGGGATGTGTTTTGGTTTGGTTTGATTTTCTCCTGTATTTCTGAAAAAGACGTCGTTTTGAAAAAAGGTCCCGGCAAAGGGTAGCGGAAATTTAACCATGGATACCCAGCCATCCTGGGAGTGCCAGCGCTTGGCGTAATCAATGACTACCAACTTAACCGAAAAAATGAACAAGCATTAATGTAGACATATAGTGAAGGACATCCGGCTCAAAACATTGCCAGGAATGCTATCGGTTGTTATCGTAAACGGTTAATACGTCGCAAAATTCAATCACACCGATCGACAATACTACGCTGTGACCCACACAACCAACGGAAATCTGCCGCGTGTAACTTTGGCGTGTGCGGTATGTTCATCACTACATGTGAATCAAAACTCACATTCAGTCATAAATAGTTAACCCAGTGTAAGATAGTCATCAAACACTGTTATATGTTTAAAGCAAAAGCTCCATGAAGATAAACTAAATTTTATGAGTTAGAATGGGTAAGTCCCACAGACAAGTGTCTTCGTATGATACTTAATGTTTCTGAGCAGATCCAGTGTTTCCGGAGTTAACCATGTGTTGAAGCGTTTTTAGCCATGGAAAGACAATGGACTTTTTGACAATAGCAAAGGAAAAAGTTTCGAATAGATGGAATAGATGCGGTGTTGAACCGTGTTCTTGTTCGTCTCGGTTTACCCAGACTGCACTTCAAGGCTCTCGTTGGAATTCCTCTTATGGTCGTCACCGCGCGGTGGCTCCCTTTCTTATCGATCGGATCTGTGTGACTAAGTAGACGTCACCGAAATAGCGTTTCCTGCCCCATAGTCATTGTATTGGTCGCTCATGTGAAGCTCAACTCAAAAGAATCTTGAAGCTCCAATAGATTTAGCTTCAATCCATGGGACACTGGTACGTAGAATGCGCCTGGGGGACAGGTATATTCGGACTCTCAAACTTTTACAACATTCTCTTAGCCTTCCACTTGTAGGGGCTCATTTTGAAGCTCGGGTAGTAAATAAATAGTTCAACCGGCTTAGTTTTATGAAAATCAGTAATTTTATCCCCCCCCCCCGAGATAACACGGGGATGGCGGCCATTTTTTTATTTTCAAATATTGGTAATATCGGGTATTTAGTTTCTCTAGTACTAAAATTTGCACGATGATCCCTGATTTTTATTCTTTATTTTGAAAAAGAACTGTTGAAAGTTTACTTGAAGATAGTTCAAGTCTTTCATATTCGAGGTGCGAATTACCTGAGTATACAGATTGGAGAGTTAAAATTTGATTCAATCAAACTACCTGAAAGTCTCATGAGTATTTCAACATAGTCACAGATAAGGCATGAGGAAACATAGTCACATTGACTACGCCGCTCGCATGGTTCGTGACACAGAATTTCCTTTATTCCAAGCAAAGTCGATTTCTTTGTGAAATTCGTTCCATTGTACTTTTGTTCGGTGAAGGTGTACTTTGCTCGGGCGTTTGGGGGCGTCTTCCTGTACAAGGGGAACCCCCTGACATAAGTACGCCTACTGTCCATATCGTGAATAAAAAAGTCTTCGTAAACTTTGCTTTTTCAAAAAAGAACACTACATTTCAATATTATTATAAGATAACTAGACAAGCATCTTGGAGATTACTTTTTAGCTCTGATGTACACAGCTACTTTAAATACTTTTCACATTGTTATACCGCCGCGTAACTGCATGCTGGCTTCTTTTGGCTAGAACAGAGCGCCACCTGTGATGACACCATGAGATGACACTTTAACATTTTTCTAGGATTCTGTGAGTGATCGTTCGCTTTTGTCATAGTGTTCACTAAAATCGAGGAGAATGTCTCATCGCGTTTGTTATTTTAAGATGATTCGGAACTCGGATGTATGTTGATTTCTCCGGAATCTTTACGGGCGCGCTACGCAAAGTGGCTGCATCATCATAATTAATGGGGCCTAACACCCCCCACCCCCCAAAAAATAAAGTGTTTTCATTGTCTTTACAATGTGTATGTTACAGATGGGAGTGAGAGTTGGCAATTTCAGCCACTTTTTAAGGCATCGGATTTACATAAATCTTAGCTTTTGCTTTATGTTGTCAATATTGCCTGGTGACAAATCAAGTTGCATCCTTCAGAGAAACAGGAGGTACGTTGACTCTGTCTGTCACCCAGTCCCTTCAGCACGCATTTCAAAATCATCATCATCATGCCTTGCACAAGCGACTGGCCGATGAATGAAGACATATATGGAAAATACAAAATCACACATTTCGTTCAAGAAAATGTCGGAACAATAGTTAAATCAGCATATTTCTTTCTTGCATGAGTTTTACAGAATAGAATATCTTTTTTAAACTTCAAATTAACAACGGCTTCAACTTTTGAAAACTTTTTTCCAGTATCATGGGGTCAAATGATGCGGTTCCAAGATAATGGCAATGATACGACAAGTATTTTCTTGCATTTCTTCATGCAAGTTAATGGGATGGGATGTGAGCTAACGCCACACTACGTGGAAATTATTTCGCCCGGGCGAAAGCAAAATTTCACAACGAAGTCGTACGAGAGTAACAAAGTCTGTATAAAATGACACAAGCTTATCTTTTTTGCTTCGTAATGAGTGATGAATATTACAAAGAGAAATTATTAATATGTTGTAAACAGTCAAGATTTATATCTCTAATCTATTCTTGACTCTCATTTTTAATTAATTATTCCTTTCTTGTGTTTTTTTCTGCAAACTTGTAAGTTACATACCTAAAACCTACGTAAGAACAGGGGGAATGGTTAAACATCAAAATTATTGAATGAAAGGGTTCTTAAGTTTCTTCCGAGCGACAATTGACTGAAAAGGACCCATCAAGATGGCGCCTTCATATAAAACATGTACGTTTCTGTCACTTTGTTTGTTCATATTAAAATTAAAAGACAAATTTTAGGGCTGGCTCTATAACATGGAAGTGGGCCAGGTTACCGAAAACGCACACTAGCTTTCATAATTTCATTTTGTAGTTTATCAGCTATAATACATTCGGCTTTCGAAAAGCATTAAAACGAAATTATTTTGAGTAATTAAAGTTAGCCCTTTACGATTATGTTCTCGCTGAAGTGTTGTATGTCGGAGTATATATGGCATGGCTATAGAAAGAATGTTGTTGTTAAAATAAGTCTGACATTAAGCCATTTCGGAAAAAAATTAATGTACGTGTACTTAACCAACCTGTAAAACACATCAACACCGTATTGCACGGGCGTACTTATTTATCCATTACATATGCTGGACTTTCGATCGACGAACGAATTCCAAATCTCGTTTGATCAAAGGCTCTCCCCCGACACTATTAAAACACATTGGCGAATGAATGCATCATGTCAAGTTTGTCATGGTAACTGAGTTTTTCGCGAACGAATGAAGTTTTCTTTCTTTCATTTTTTACGTTTATCGGTCTTTTTTCGTCATTTTTTCCACGGACGGTGGCGATGCGTCTGAATAAAAATAGGGTGATGACATCATCTTTCTGGGTAAAACTGTCATTTGATTGGTCAAACAGGCAGCTGAGTACAATGCGATTGGCTGACAAGAAATCAACTTACAGGCAAAGAAGTCGCAGAGGAAGGGAGGGACAATGGCGTTAAATATCCCAACTTGTCATTTTTTTCCATTAGCATTGGCATTTTTGTCGTTGCAATGAACAAATATCGCGCCATTTTACAAATGTTCGTACTCCATTCGCTGTTGTCGATTTTCCTAACGTGGCAGGACACGCGATTAGAATGATCATTCTGAGGGATTTTCCATATTTAAGCCCGGACCAAAATTACCCTACACCTCATCGATTTCAAGACCAAGCACTCGCCTGGATGTATAAAACGCGGAGATGGCACCCTACGAATGGCACAAAGCGAATCGAAGTGTTGAAGTCAATTCTAGTTTCTCGACTGCCCTGACCGGTCCCAGCAAACTTGTAAAACACACTCAGTGGTTCTTCTATCGTGACTTCTCTGTTCACTACTAAACAGTAAAGAAACACTCGGCCAACGTACAACTTCCTACTCAAAGAGGCAACTTTACTTCAACTGTGAGTTCTAGACTTACAAGATAAACATATGAAATATAGTGTTGATCATAAACAGAAACTTATAACTGAACTTTCCTCCAGACTGTCGATTTGTTGTTTTGATTTGTTTGGTTTATTCTTTTTGTCGTTAACTAGGCTGTATGATTTAAAAGTTCAATTTCTTTAAAATCTCTCAACCCAGGAAAACATCATGACTAGAGCGAGACCAGACGGCGAGAATTGCGGAGACGAGAGGCCTAGTGCCGCCATGATTTTGCTGCAAGCTTGCGGCAGCGACGCCGACTGTGTCCAGACAGAGCAGGTTTACCAGGACGGCGACCTCGCCGTCCTCGGTGTAGCCAACGAGAAATCAGAAACTTCGTTGACGGCTGTACTCAAAGAAGAAATCAAATACACCATCCAAACGAAGAGACTTGCGAGGGGACTTTCTGAGCTGAAGGTGGAGCAGCCTGCACCAAAGAGGGAAAAGGTAGGCGAATATTCACATCGTTCCTTTCGCTTCGTGTACGCCCATAGCTTGAAAGTTTCCGTGCGGCGCGCATAGTGTTGCCTACCACAATTCCTACAGCGGTGGGTATGTGCTTAAGCCAGCTAGCTCTTCTCAACGAAGAAGGGTGTATATAGCATGCCCTCTATAGCAGTTGGCAATGTTGCATTCAAATTTTGAACCGAACAATGATTCGAATAGCACGGTATTGAGTCAGTGCAAGTCGGCATACAACCTTTTTGTGACGTTAGAAGAACTGCTTCATACTAATTTGGCATGTTTATATGAACTTCATATTATGTCGGCATGCAACAGACTACCTTTACTGTTCACATAAAACAATGAAAAAAATGGCAGCCGAACATTAGTGACAGGTAGCGGTACTAATTTTCCCGCTCAAGTGGCCCCTGGTACTACATACGTGCAGTGTTATCCAAAAGGTACGCCAGCAGCCCTGGTCGCTGCCGTTCCATTGTCGGTAAACCACAGGGTCAACTGACCCAGGTGACCGAGGGACTACATTGACGTAATCCGTGATCGTAATTTATCCCGACCAACAAACAAAACTCTAAATGAAATCAAGAAAATAATGAACTTCGTTCACATTGTTATGGTGTTCCCTATCGATGTAAAGAGTTAATCATGGTCGCCCGTTAGACAGGCTGCCAGTCCGGATAAACTTCAATAAACAACGTTTCTTTGCCAAGTTTGCATTGGTACCGGACCATTTCTCTGAAGCGCTTAAAATATATCAAAATTAACTACTCAAGTCAGCACATTTCAACACTAATTTGGCGGTTGCCATTCTGCAAAGCAATGAAATAAATGGTTTGTTTTCTTTAACTGGTGATAATTCTTTGAAGTAAAGCAACTTCGGGGAAATCCGTAGTCAAATTTCGATCAGGTGACAACACGTGTCGTAACATTTACCTCAGTACCTGCCAATGCTCGGCTTAAGCCACGGCATTTCACTTACAAGGCGGCAGAAGAACGATGGACGAATGTCGTGCCACGTCTACCGCCCGGAAGCTCGATGTCTGTGCGTGGGAGGACTAGGCCAGGGCCGGGAAACGAATCATATCAGATTACGCCGTCTGTGTGGGTATGTACTGCCTGCCCTGGTTCATGAGGTTGGTGTTATTTCGTTTTGATTGGTCACTGCACCGCACGATTCAGAATGAACAGTATATCAACGCAGTACTCAAGCTGCAAGGAAAGTTTCCAAGCGTTTTGTGATGTTTTCACTTTATACCATCAAATGACACCTTCGACAGAACTTACGTGACGGTAGTAGAATCAACAAAGGTAATACCTGTGTGGTTTCACTTTACTCAGGTTTAGTTTTTTTGTACTGGGGTAAAAAATCATGATGGCGGGTTTTGCAGTACGTGTCAGAGGTCGTTAATGTTGTTTTCAATGTCCCCGGCACTCGGAGCAGTATCGGAACCATCAGAGCCGGCTCAAATTCGGCTCGGAAGAAGAAAACGCCCTGAACAAAATTTACAAAGAAATTCGAAAATGACCGGGCCAAAATCTCAAAATCATGTTCTACTTTCGCTATAGTATGTTAGCTCGTGACGATGAAAATTTAATCATTTCCTGTTTCATAATAAATAACCATCCGCCCGTAAGTTTGCATCTTAGAATTCCGAATTTGCCGATACATCAAATTCATGACAACTGCTATTCTGTGTATTCTTTCGACGGGGAAAACGACAATTTTAGATTTTGCCCAAAATGAAGACAATGAAAACTTAATTTTCCGGATAGGTGTTTAATATGTCCATATAAGCCCTGTTGAGACTACAAAGGAAGTCAAAATCCTCTGTCCCTAAGATACATTCTTCATTAAGATAGTATGCGCCTCGAAAGTGAAAGACTTAAATTCAAACTTTTCAAAAGAACTTTAAGCCATTCTCATGTCAAAATAAAAAATAAGAATCGTCGTCACCGTGCAAATTTTGATACTAGACAAACGAATTACCCAAAATTTACCGATATTTGAAATTCAAAATGGCCGCCATCACTGTGTTAACTCTATGGAGGAAAATAAAATTTTTCAAAAAAAAACTAAGATGGTGAATTTTTTTCTTACACCAACAGCTTTAAAACGAGCGCCCACAAGTTGTAGATCAGAAAAGAATTGTAAAAGTTCGAGAGTCCGAATGTCTGTCTCCAAGGCGCGTTCTACCTTAAAACCGAATGTACTCCAATACATTTGACGTCATAATACATAATTGTTAATTATATTGATGGCACGTACATTTCCAAACAGCCAATTATCTAGCGACTATTTAAATATAATTTTCAGCGAATTGATAGTGTCTGAAACAAAAACAGCGGCAACATGTTTTTCGGGAATATCATCAAACCACATTCGCTTCCATCTCATCGTTCAACGTTTTGACATTCATATTTTGTCATTCACTACGTTGCTTTCTGGTTGGGTACGGAACGCATTAATTTCCAAATATGCATTGTTTCAAAGTAAATACATGAATTCTATTTTCAAACATGCAATTACTATGTGCTGACGCAACTATTGGTGTTGCTTTCTTTTGCTATGCATGGACGGAAGAAATTGTGGAGATTTTACTTTCGTTTTCATCCGAGGCCTCAAACATGTAGCAAGCGCACCCGTCGGACGCGTATGTGTTGATCTAATAATTTACCGAACAATTTACCCTAATTCCAGCATAGAAATAGTTCGGTCAGTGTCGACTGAGAACGATGACTGAGTGGTACCATTAAATAATGTTAACCAAATCCAAAACGTGACTAAGTATCACGCTGATCGCGTGGGACAGATCCCAGAACAAGGTGTAAGTTGGTGGCATCAAGTATTTCCACTCAGGTACTTGGTGGGTGGACATGCGTTCTCGCCGAGCTTGAAGTGCGCTCTCTGCTGTCAAAAACTTTCCAAGCTAAACCTCAAACCCACCTTGCGTAGTGTGCTTTACTCAGAACCTTTAACAATTTGTAGTCATTTGCGAGGAATAACCGCGGTTCCAGGTAATGGACAAAATATATAAATGCATACGAACGCAACTTCCGGTGGCGTTAGAGCGCCTGCGCACAATAGGGACGGACTTTTCTATATTTGGTCGACGTGGGGAATGCCTTGCTCTGAATGCGTTGGAGTGTTCTATATATGTAACTCAGCCCACGGATTCGGAATACTGTCAAGTTTGAGCTATAAAACAGGCAATTATATTCAAGCTAAGAGATTCGAGCGCTGCAGTGCGAGCGAGAAGCTACAATAGAATGGACTCTCAGCAACAAATGACCGTAGTACCTAATTTTGATCAACTACAGCCGGACGAACAGGTGGGTCACCACGTGTAGCGCGTCTGCATCACAATTTAAACCAATTCTGTATGCGTACATATAAATGTATGCATATTTATATATGTATTAATACATATTCACTCACATTGATATATTTGTACATATGTGTATATACACATATTGTTTTATATATTACGTTTCAGATCTTTACTTATTTATTTATTTTTTTTTTCACTTACAGTTGTCACCTGAAGAAGAACAGAAAAGACACGAGAGAAGAGAGAGAAACAGACTCGCTGCGACGAAATGTCGAAATAAAAAGAGAGACCACATGCTGACGTTAGAAAAGGTAAATATTGAGATATAGGCCTACTTAGAATAATCAGCACGGGTGTCTCTCATTTTGGGTCGACCTACTTAACTCGGTGAATGTAACGTCACAGCCATGGCTAACAAGGTTGATATCGCATCGGATAAGCTCAGTATAGTAACGCTGACACCGGTAAATTGAAGGTGTTGTGTTTGAAGATCGCGAGGAAAACTTAAATTAAAGTCACATCAAAATTCCATCTGCAGTGTTGCGTGTTTTATGCCCGTTGAAAAAGGTTAGAAGCGTTTGACACGCGCAGTGCGACCGACGTTCGACAACGCACACTGATAACAATGGTACTCACATTCATTGTCTGTTTCGTGGAATTCAGCTTCGAGGAAATCGCACCAGTTCGGCAAAACTGATTAAAATTTAATGCAGGTTCAAGGTCGCAAACCGCCTCTCGCGTTTTTTTCGCATTCCAGCAATCGTTAACTTTAGCTGCCTGACAAGAAAGGTACCTGACAAACGTGAACTACGGTAACACGCTGAGCCAAACCGGGACGCAGCCGCCGGTTTGTGAAATGAAATCAGCGGAATTCCTAGCTTGCGCATGCGCAGATCGCCGAACGCTTCGTTCTTTCGTTTCAAGATTTATTGAAGGTCGGTTTCAGCGTATCGATTTTCAAAGAATAGCGCTGCGCTTTCTTTTCAGCAAAATCGTTGAATTAGTCTTGTTTATTAGTCTTACTTGTTCAAGCCACATTTTCTTGAACTGGGAGCGTTAAGTGAGGGTTAGATTACTCGGAACTGTTGTTGAGTTACACAGGCGCTTGGGAATCCGTCAGCCGCGCGTTCCTCGGGAAGTCCGCCAATCAAGGGGGAGTCCTGAAAGTACGTGTAGAAATTTTCTGACCATGAGGGGCAAACCCTTGATCACGTAACAGAAATTGTCACCCAGCGAGGATGAATCATAATTAATCATGCGAGTGATCCAAATTTTTGCCACCGTAGCATCATTAACCATTTTAATTCTCCCTTACATCTGGTTATCAGTGACTTTATATCAGTGTTATCGGAACTTTAAAACTCATGTGTGATGTGTCGCATAACACGACCCGTACCGTTATCGCTGTCGTTATTATTGCGTCGTGCCGTTCGAAACTAGGCCGCCATACGGACGAACAGGTCACTGGTTTTGCCGGACAACGTTGTTACAATTTTTACTACTAAAAATTTACATAAATGCATATAATACTCAATGCAAACACACGAGAGATATATGTCGCCATCGAATTTTGTGTTAATTTGATTTTAAACAGGGGAGTCAGTGTACGTTAGGCGAAAACAAAAATTCACACCTTGTATATATTTTAATTGTTTATGATCAGCTTTGTTACACAGATCAATGAATGTAGACTTGAAATTATCTGAAAGGTCAAGCAATATTTTTTTTTGCTGATTTCCCTCCCATCAGGAAACGCATAAACTTGAGGTGCAGAAGGAATTTCTATTGGATCAAGTGGAAAAGTTACAAAGAGAAAAAGAAGAACTAACGTTCCTGCTGGATGCCCATCTGATTCAGTGTACCAGAACGAACAATGTTGCGTGTACACCTCAATGTAGCAGAGACTGTTGACGAGACATTCGTCCGATGGGAACAATTTTACGACGGAACTTTTCGATAACAAGGAGAAGATTGCTAGATTTCGCATCAGCTTGGAAAAACCTTCATTAACTGTGTATAATCAGAATCAAAATGACAGAACAAGCTTCATCATCGCTTCTGTGCTCATCTGATTGGTTAGCTTTAGCAGGTGCCGGTGGAAAGACTCGACCAATAAGAGGTCCGAATTCATATAGCGTCGCAATATTAGGAAACCGCTTAAAGGACATTTACATAACGACAGCACATGCGTTTCTTCTGGTGGCGTGTTTTTGTTCAGAAGATTTCATCTGAAGCATCGAGTACAGATCTTACAGATTATCGTCAGTTTTACTCTCATTGTATTTTTTTCTAACTCAGGCAAATTTCGGGTAATTGCTGTTGACCCCTCCAGGTGTCACAGTCAATGAAAGTTAGTATCGGTATTGTGTTCCGATGTATGATAGTCCTAAAATGTTACTCAACTGCTTATAGAGCCAAACAAACATGATTTCTTCGGATTTTGAATGTGTTGAGTGTATTTACATTTTGACTAAAAATGTACATATTATTGGCGACAGAAAATGCAAGGATTTAGGAAGGAGAAGAAATGTATAGAAGTGTAAAATCAGTGTTCATGAAACATTCAGGGGTCGAATGACGTATGCTACTTAAGGCCAGAGATGGCATCATGGCATCTTGAGACTATACGAGAGATAGTTTTCATCTCTGTCTCTTTACATTGCAATTTGCCGGCGATGTGGTGTCGCAGTCAGCCTTCCGATTAGTCACTCTGACAGTACAAAATCCCTCGCGGTTTTCGGAGAGAGTAAGGAATGTAAGTGCGATCCAGAGAAAGAAAAGGAACACACTTGTGATCACACGAAACAAAGTTCAAATATTTGGCGGTAACGCTTTCTATTTTAATGTTCGGGTATTATAATATCATGCAGACCTGCCCCAGATCACGTATAAAACTGAAAACTACAAGAAGGCTGAACAGATGACATTCTTTTTGGTCACATTACCGAAAGACTATCTTTCAAATAATATTTACAGTAAATGAGACGAATCAAGGAAGAAATTTCCAGCTCCGGGATGCCAGGACAGCGCCATTGAGAGGCAGTTCTTCACAATTCAATCCATATTTGATGACATGACACGGCTGTGACCCAAGCGTAACAAAGCAGAGGTGGAAGCTCGGCTCGTGGTCAGATTTCCCATACACGTGTCTTTGAAATATTCTTTGCAACGGGTTTCATGGCAGAAGTTCACAAAAGACACCACAATCGTTGAATTGTGCGTCAAGCAGACAGATCAAGTGTCGCGTCGCCATAGGATTTACAATCGATCAGACACCATTTCTACTGAAGGTGTATAATACAACACTATTCTCCATTGACGTGTCGACTCCAGTTTGGTCGGTCATTTCAATGGGACGGGTCCGTATAATTGACCTCACGTTTCCTAACCTTAAAAGTCAATTCCATCAAGTTTGGAGAGGAATTGGCTGTTAGTATGCCGGGGGACTTAATCATAAATTACTTTTATTGCTGACGTGGCAGCAAGCTGAAGCATTCTGCTGTAGAGTTATTTATGAAACAGAACAAATCTCATGATCATTATCATCATCATTATCATCACTACCACAACCGCCATGGGTGATGCTCATACTACCTTAGTTAGTTTCTTGCTTAACTGCAAAAATGTTACTGTCTTTCAACTTGTAGGCGAAAGCAACTTCTTTTTATCACATCGTGTGTGTTACTTAGAGTTTTACCATAGTTGTCAATATTTGTATTTTTCTAAATAAAGTTATATGGAAGAAACTATGATGGCGTGGTGCTTGATTTTCCAGAGTCTACAGAGAAGTAGAATGTTTGGTATAAGTATCGATATAAACACAAAAAGTCAGGGTCGTTCTGATACACTGGTCTCATCGGCATAACTCTCCAGGCAAAAACAGTGAAGAATGGGTTTGGAGAAAATGCGTAGACGTGACCGCATGAATTGTTTAAAGTGACTCTGAAAAATTGAAATATATTTATCTAAAGGTATATTCTTGAAGTGAAAAGAGAGGGATGGAATGAAAGACGTGATCATGATGACAATTACAAATGTATGAATTGATCATCGCCCGCTCGTAATTTACCTGTAGCCATGGTAACGACACGAGGAGTTGGCGACGGATGTATTCGTCAATTGAATGCTTTCTTTGTAAAATGATGGATTATTCTTTGGCACACATCTGTTCTTCAGAAACAGACATTTATCATAGCACTTCAAGGCGGACATAGATCTGAAAGAATGTTTGACTACACATATGCAAGGAAAATTTCGTAAGATGCGACAGCCAGCGGAAATACAACAATGATACGACTTTTCAAATGAAACACACTCTGAGGTCAAAGCGGCAATACTGCAAGACAGTTGATGTCAAAAGTACAGTATAGTTGTAAATGTTGACAATATTTTGGTTATTTTTGTTCTGACGACAAGAACCCTTTCTTCTGCTTTTTTTCCTTGAAGTATTAAACATAACCCTGGCCAACACATCGTACTGTGTACTCTATGGCAATATAAGTTATTTCAGAGAAATAGATTGCTTGTCAGAAGCTAGAAAGGATTTATAACTACTCACATACAGCCCGTGTAGACACCTGCCCTGACATTGGGACATGATTTTAAGAATCGAACAAGTAACTATATTACAGATAGAACAACAACAATGGAGAGTACATCAAATTTAACTTTCAGTGGCGCTGTAAGCGATACAAAAATTGATAAATCGTCAATAGAGAAGAATAGTACTGTACTCTCTCTTGTTTCAACATCGTTTAGGCAGATTAACGACCCACTATAGGAAAGATTTCTCACCTTGGAGAGTTCAAGTTTCAATGGAAACAGTCCAAGATTTGGCAGTGTGGATTTCAGTATGGATTCTAATAGTCTTTTAACTTTCTGAAATTATTGCTGCATGTCTTTAATTCGATATGATTCGGCGATGAAACTGTCGTTGACAGATAACTGTCGCCTATTGAAGGGGTCGATTGTCACCTTTTTTGTTGTTTCTTTTGATCTACCTGATGTCGATTAGGTCAAAACAAAAAAGGCCATTATTAGATTAGATCAAAACAAAAACGGGAAACAATAGCCTCAAATCGGCGTGTATGCTAAAAAGGCAATGAAACCATAAACGTGCGTGACGTCATACCTTAACCGGCTGCGTGATTATCATATTGTCAGCCAATGATTTATATCACTAAAATAAATGTTTTTGTCAATTAAGGACTGACTCTCATATACAGTTGTAAACAGTCATGTAGACCGTTGCTAAGTATGATTGCGCGCCCGTTTACAGAACCGAAACTGGCAAAGTACACGATTGTGTATATGTAGTAAGGTACTTCCTACCGCTACCTCTAAAGACAATTTCGCGCGCATTTGTTTAGCATTTTTATAAGACTGTAAATTGACAATAAGTCGCGAATGGATCGATTCATGGTTTTGCTCGGTGGGTATTTTGATCTTACGTCATCCGATTTGATTGGAAATTTTGGCCCTTAGGTTTTTTTGGGATTTGCGCCAGGATCACAAAAAGAACTTAGAAATTCTTCCACGGTAAATAACCCTTTATAGCAACTGAAAGGGGAAGAGAGGGGTGAGGGGGAGGAGGACGGAAACAAGATTCGGGAGTGCGCGTTGTTCAGTCCGTGCGTGCTAGTATTGCGATATACGCAATAGCCAGAGAGTAATAGAGTGGAATAATACACAGGTCATTTTTTACAGATTTGTTTAGCAAAGATATTTACAAAGTTTGTTTTTCCCTAATCAATCTCACCAGCTATCAGCTACTTCCGCCATAAACTGTCAAAAACCTGCACATGTTATGATAACTGGGTCAGTTGGTGAACGCACGGCTACACCATAAAAGGTCTTTCTAAATTTAGAATATGGCAGGACGTGTAAAGTTCGTGTCGATGCATACCAGTAAAGGTCACGTCTATTGAAGCGTACTGCGACATGATAGGTAGTTATTATTTTAGTTTTATCACAGAATAATGTACCTAGGTTGAGTCAGATATTTTTGTCGAAAAAGAATAAACAGATTAGAATAACACAATGTTGTTTTAAGGTATGTGTTCTATCGGATTCACGCCATGTGGCAAATTACTCTCTTAACTTAAGATTCGATTGGAAACAAGTGTGCATGCTCATATTGCCAGTAGAAAGCATTTCTATCGTATATATTTTGGTATAAGCTTACGTGATATACATCAGGAAAACTATTCTTCATTTCACAAAGCTTGAAGAGCCGGGTTTTCCAGCACCATACTCATACTACAGACATTTGACACCAGTTGACTAAAATTATTTTGTCACTGTCATTCAGTGTCTCTGCTAACCAACGAGTGGGGTTTTGTTCTGTGATTGTTGTAATACATTTTAAGACTTTAAAACAAAAAGCGAAAGAAATTTTGTAAGTGTAGATAAATCGATAATGTACCACAATCCCTTAAATTGCATGAATCATTCGGGATTATTTTCCTCCCGTAAATATAACAACATTGAAGTTGTAAAAGTACCCATTCAACAACGGTGTAGGGAAACTCCAGTATTTCGGCCCTGTTTGTTACGACCGGCACTGTCATTGTGTGCTCAAACTATTCTTTCAGTTGTAAAATACTTCAAACAACCTTTTCGGATTCGCTTGGTCAGTTAGGAACACTGTTGTCTGCTAGAGTTGTGTAGTGTTGTATTGGGGGAGGGGGGTCGCCGCTTGTGTGGATTTACAGGACATAGCCGCTAAGTCTAGGGAAAGCAATGAAAGTATATACCATGCGCGGTCGGAGTAAACGCAACATATAACATAGGAAATCTGTCTTAACCTTATTTGTGTGCCCGTAATGTCGGTTTAAAATTACTATTTTCTATACCTTTCTTTGTTGAAACAAAAGACGAAATGTTATCACCGTCGTGACAAAGATCATACCAGGGGTTTGAAGCGGCTTTAAAAATAAACTAAGGGGACAGGGTCAAAGAAATGGAACAGTGCACTTTAATCATGTTAATAGCAGTAGGTCACAAAAGAAACATATATTCGGTTTGTACACAGGTGAAGGGCACTGTCACTATGGTGATGGTTGATGAGTTTAATACAATTGTGATCTATTAACGGTATAAGCTATGAAAAGGGACGATCAACTGCCCTCGAATTTCCTTCTTACATTTGATATGAGTGGCTCATCCAGAATCAACATAGGTTTTCTTTAGAGCTCCTCCTATATACAATACAAAAGTTGTCGACCCCCTCGAGAAGAGCGGAAAGTGGGATGTGACCGCTAAGACCGAATGTCATAACCGTCACAAACCATTTTTATGGCCTGGTTAGATCACATTAGGCATACCCCTGACCCTGGAAAAATAAATCATTTGAAGTGTCGATGGTAGCCCAGGCCGCGGCCACGTATCAACAGCTGGTATAACAAACAGCACGGCCGATAAGATGACGGTTCGAAACAGAGAGCATCGACACCGCGTAGCATATTCCACTAGAGGACATCATAGCAAACAAAAACATGCGCCACGTACAGTTGCGTCCGGAGAGAATTCAAGACAACTTGAAAGTAAAATTGCCTGAACACGTAACTATTTGGTCGGTTTGTTTTTATTCAGCTATTCCACAGTCCCCAACCAGAGACTGTGGTACTTCGTAGCATTTACCGTCGGTTCGCTGAAATACAATGTATATGTTGTTCAGCCAATGGATGTATGTGAACTCTACGTGTAAGTATTCTGTAATAAACTGCCCTGCTTTCATTTGAAGTTTGTGTATAAATAGTGTACATGACAAGAACTGATTTATAGAAGTTACTGCAGGACAACCGCAAAGGATGACATGGTTTAGGGTTCATAATCTGACGAGTGCAATTAGGGGTGGACCATTTGATATGGGGGGCGCTTGAAAGATTGACTGGAGTATTTTTTTTTTCTTCCTGCTTCACCTGGAATTACAATTTTTTTCGATTGAGTGAATTCTGGCATCTCTTTTTTCACTTTCACGCGCGCTGAAATGCCATTATTTGCTGTTCTTTTTGTAAAGATGCTTTTCTTCATATGACATGACAAAACTGAATAAGGAAAGAAATGTAAAGCATCACAAAGTTTACGTGGAACTATAGGCAAACAGCATCTGCTTCAGAATACTGGAAAGTTGGAAAGAAAATAGAAGCATGCTCTACTACAGCAAAATTACTGATAGAGACAAATAAGAAGTCATGGAGGTCTCAATCTGTAAGAAAAGCACTACCACTGTTAATTGGTCAAGTTTGTTCTAGGTACTATAGCAGGCTGAGAACAGGTTGCACAAACCGACTAAAGATTTGAAAGACTACAAATGTATAGACGTAGTGGAATACTGAAATGACACAATTAATCTAATTACTTGGGGTGGTTAGGAGGGGCTGTCCCGTCCTGATACAGAAAATTTGGAATTTTACACTAGACAAAATGCTTGATATGCGCTTAGCATATTTACGTATATTGATGTATATGGAACAAAATACTAATTGCATATGCAGCGTATATCTTTGTATATGGAACATTCCAATACGTTGATGTGCGTAGTGTATTTCTATGCAGATCATTAGTATACGTAATGCAGATCTTTGCACACTAAGTGTACTCTGTAGTTTTGCATTTTATTAGCATACGTACTGTATACTGAACGTATTTGACACGTGTACAGAATCAGTATATGTGTATATATTGTTGTATATCAAGCATTTTTCACATATTTCTAAATGGGGCTATTCGGTGGCAATTGGACTTAAAACGTATTGGACACAAAATTATTTCCCAATTATTACCTTGTCGACAGAGACAAATGAATATTTCAATAGGAACATTTTCTACAAATTGAAACACTGAGCACATGTGTAACAAAAGTGTGAGTGATAATATTAATCAAACTTTGAATCAGGGCATTACTGAAATGAAATGTAATGAATTCAAATGTTATTAAAATGTCGTGACCAAAGGATGCGGCGAAAGTGAAAGATGTTATGAAAATAAGGTGCCCGAAGGGCGCGCTGACATTAAAAGATATTATAAAGATCGTGTGCCTGAAGGGCATGCCGTAAATTACAGAGGTGATAAAATATAGAGAGAGCGCCCGGAGGACGCCCCGAAAATTTTAAGTGAAGACTTTAGTACATCCGTGCATTATTTTTTTACTTCATGCTGGCATTCTTTTTTTATTCTTTTCTGTCATTCTTGGCTGGATTTTTTTCAAAGACACCTCTCGGAAACTTTTCCCCAGAATCATCCTAGCTTCCCCAAGGACATCAAATGGTCTACCCCCTAAGCTTATGCTCCTGAAATTGGCCGCATTTCTGACAGGCGCGTGAGCGCCATCCGAAGAAATTGAGTGGTGTGTTACTTCGGTTCACTTCAACACGCAACCGCTTTGCTTTCAACCGTATTTGATGAATACCCTTGTTCACATGGATTGTTGGCACGAAGTTCATTGCTGTTTAAGAATGTAAGTGATAATGTGCCATTGAACTTTATCTTCACGGAGCCACAACACAAATCGTAACGATGTGATCGACGCTTGTCGAGGAAAGTCCTGACAGCGGCATGCGTGTGTGTCGTATTTTACGACAAGGGGAATCCTACCAGGACGTAAAGGAACGCCATGTATAGCGCATGCGGGCAAACCCCCATAACGTGGCAAGTATTTTCACGCCAACGATTGAATCATGGACAAGCTCAGCGGTAAACTGAAAATGATTCGCTATGGTGACAATTGGTAAGACATCTTAAGAATAACATCATATCGAAGATGAATATTATCAACAAGGAGATGTGACTTTCGTAAATCCGCACTTCTTAAAAGTTTCAAGGTCGCCATCTGACGGTCATACTGGTGAACGCTTTCAGATGACTTATTCGACATCTCCAATATACAACACTTCATTTTTAACACAGCGTCATACCAGTAGGTACGTAGTGCACACTGAACCGACAACAGGTCATCACGATCCCTATTCGGCAGATTTTGATGGTTTGATTTAACAGTAAATGGTCATATTTTTAATTTCATGGGTGTCTTCTCCAGATCTCACAGTGACGATGACGAATTGCTGAGTGCTCTTAGTCCTGCTATATGATATTTAATGCAGATAAATGTTCATAGCTATCGTCTATTTTCAACTTATCTCTCTCTCTCTCTCTCTCTCTCTCTCTCTCTCTCTCTCTCTCTCTCTCTCTCTCTCTCTCTCAGATATATACACACATTGAAAGTGCGTAGATATGAGTGAGTGGTGTATTCAACACTTTGTTTCATTTTGGTGTGTTATCGCGTCGGTTGAAGTAATTACACTTTCTAGACCTGTAAACTAGAACACCATTCTGAGGGAGAAATTGAACTTACGTACTCGAACAATGTCGGAAACTGATAAGCCAACGTCAAGATCTGAATCGGCATTTTCAAAGAGGTGCCAAAATTGCTCTCTTCTTTGTAGAAGCGTTCAGATGGAGATCCATTCTAAATAAGGTGAAAAGCACGTGAAAGCCTTGCCGGTTGTTTTTAGTTTCGATTTCTATTCCACGTTTAACATCGTCTTCGTTTATTTGCGGTAAAATATGTCACGGGTTATTAACCAAGCAATGAAACTACCATGAAAATGACAACTCTATAATCTGTGTATCATCCGCTCTCTCCTATCTCAGCCTCACACTATCTCTCTATATCTATCGCATGTATCTATCTAAGTGTGTATCTTTATGTATTTGTCTATTTCTCCCACTCTTCCTTGCTTTCAAGTTCTCTACCGTACGTATCGTTATGCATTGACTGTTTTCAGATTAAGACTCGAGATGAACTTTGCCCTATCACCTTTGACTTTCTGTTCAAAGCTGGGCGTGTTTACGGTCACTGTTTTGTTATAACACACATTCATATTATCAGTCCCGCTTGTGATAATGCCAAAAATTTCAGTCGTCGATGATAGCGTTTGACCTCCAGTGCCTACAGATTGTGTCGGCGATCTGAAAACCAGGCCCAGTCATTTCGACATGTTTTTGGGAGTAGATCAAGAGAAGTTTTGTAAAGACGGAACAAACATAGTACAAAATGGAGCTTACAAATTTAGAAGTAGTGAATGTTCAAAAATAGTTGCATATATTTTCGACATCATACAGAAAACAGATTTATGAGAATGTTTACCATGATCGAAGTCACCATATAGACGCAGATGTACTGTAAAAGTCGGCATTTGACATGGATTGCACATTTAATTTGCTTGCAATTCATCTGTACACCCTGTCTGGTAATGGCAAACCTGACGATTGAATTTGACAGCGGCGACATTGACTGCAGGGAGACAAACACTGCACTGAGATGTGGTACAGACCTTCTTTTAAAAAAATGTGAAATAACTTTCTCTGAAACGGTACCGTGTTCTCAAGAAGTTATAGGGAGTCAGAAAATCTCAGGCTGGCAGCTGAAGCTCTCGCTGAAATCTGGCTGACATGGTGAATACAATTTTGGGGTTTTTTGTTTTCTTTTTTTTTTTTAACTTTTATCCTATTTTTTGACCGACGTATCACCTGCCGCGGAGCCCATTCGAAATTTACTAAACGTTTTAATAATATTTTCGGAAACAGCACTGGCTCTGTGTCGCATCCTAAAAAGGCGATCCATTGTTGACGATTGACGCGGAAGTCACTAAGGCAACGATATAGGAAGTGCAATTATCACAAATTCCATTTTGCAAATCAGTTTCGGTTCTGTATATAAGGTCACGCTCCAGTTGCTAGGGAACAGTCTGTCCTTCACGTTTATGATTTGAAGTGGATGTGTTCATGATTGGCGTCTATACCCCTTGTAAAACATACTCACTGAATAAGTGAATGAGGTCACTTCGATGAGCGCCGACAATCGTGTGCTTTAAAGGATTGAAGACAGTCCACACACAGTCTGTGGATGGAAGTATGACTGACTGTATTGCTTTTAATACTGAGAACTTTCTGCAAATTGTTCTCCGCCTGATGAGGGGATTTATTTAATTATTTATTTATTTACATATTTATTTATTTATCTATTTATTCATTTACTCATTTATTCATTTAATATTATTTATTTATTTATCTGTTTTACATGTTCATAATTGATTCATCTATCTTGGTTAATTGACATTGTCTTTGAATGTTTGGCAACATGGAACTCTTTCCTTGTAAGTATATGATGACAGCAAGCACTGTCTGTATGGCGTTGTGTCGAACGCTTCTGAAGGCTTCGGCACTGCATCAATTCATGACTGGATGAACACTCCAATAGGCTTATGAAGTAAGATAATTTGCAACGTCTGACAGGTTTGATTATGTCGTCAACAGGTTTAAGGCACCCGCTAATATCACAAACTTCTGCGTCGTAAATCACTTAATTAACGAAACGCCCTGGTTCTGAGGGTGTGAGTTCAGTGAGTTCGAAGAAAGACGCATTGTCTCGGCAGCTGCTTTCGTATTCCCTGGCCGCGGCTTCCAAGAACCATAAATACCGCCACGCCATTTTGTTTAAAGGTGCGCAGGCGCGATTTCGGCATGTGAATAGTGTTAAAATGTATTTGACCAGTAACGTCCCGATGATTTATATGAGTAAGCCGTTCAACCGCCGTCAGATCAATTACGATGACGGAGGAGCTTTCGACTAGGTCTATAAATTTTGAACACCACTAACACTGCAAACCTTGCGAACCATTTCATTCTTGGCAATCATCAACATGAGGGCTGGATACTTAATTTTCGGTTTACAGGTAAGCTTAGACTTTGTTGGACATTGACAGGAAGGCCGACTTAGACGGATAAGCTAAAACTGTGATAAGAATTACTTCGAATACTTTCCTCCACAGTGTCATTCACTGGTCTTTCAGTTTTGAACATGTTTTTAAACCCACCTCTCCGGATTGTGAATCGCGCAGGAACTGTAACAGCACTACTAGGCAAGCCAAAATAACTAGGTCAAAGCACTTTTCGCTGACGTCATCATTCCAAGAACCCTTCCTCGCATGTGTTCAACGAGCACTGCTGTATGCGTTTCGTAGAACAACAATATAAATGGTAAATAGCATTTAGGTTTTTGAGAAAGCCTATTTCTTTCTCTTTTTATTTCATTTCTTATAAATTCGTCAACTGCTGCAGCCCTATTGTCAATTTCGGAGTATCGGCAATTAATTGATGTTCGGACCTGCTTACTGCTATACAGTGAACAAGTAGTGCACAGCGCACTAGGAACATGTTAGGCATGCTGCTTAAGGCATTGTCATATAGGCAGCGGCTTCTGTCAGCAACAACTAACACGGTGTATAGGGGCCACCGAACTCTGCTAATTTGTCACTCGTTTATTAATTTTTCGAAAAGAAAGTAACAATTTCACAACATCGAACACATCATAACATCGAACGGTGGTTGCAATGGTGGCAAGGGACGTCTCAAAAACTTCACATTTTCTATGAGTTCAAATCGTTCATTGTGCATTTTATAATTATATGGTCGAAAAACGCATGCATGCATGTACATACATACATACATGCATGCATGCATGCATGCATGCATGCATACATGCATACACACATACATGCATGCATGCATGCATGCATGCGTACGTACGTACGTACGTACGTACGTACGTACGTACGTACGTACGTACGTACATACATACATACATACATACATACATACATACATACATACATACATACATACATACATACATACATACATACATACATACATACATACATACATACACATCGTGCCTTTAAATTCAATGTTAGTTATTCACTTCATTTTTTTGCAAAATTCTGTAAATGCAGGAAAAAGTACTAGTTCTTTATTGAACGTTAATCTCTTATTTATGCCACTAACTTAAAGAGAAAATTTGTTACATATATCTTAAATTTCATTTCAAAATAAGTTAGCCTGTTGTAAACCCATAAAAGGTCATTGATTCATATTATCATTCAAATAAATGCTTGGTCTACGGCCGAAGTAAAAAAAAATAGACAAGCGTATTTATAGGCACTTAGTGTCATTATGGTCAGAAAGAGGGACATCTTTTATGACCTTCAATAATGTCTGTACTAATGCCGATACAGTGGTCTAGCCATGATTACACACAGCGGTGCTGAGTGGAATTTCGTAAAACTGTATTTTTTAATCGAGTTGTTTTGCAAATGAGATTGTCACAAAAATGTGTATGTCTGTCAAGTAACCTCGCAGAGTACATCAGCCATGGCTGTTTCTTGTCTATTTCTAACCTTCGAACCTTTCCACCTTTGACATTATGTCTAGTGCATCCGTGGTTTTCCCGCCAAAGCCCATAAAGCAGACGTGATGCACACGGGTAAAGGCGTGTACAGTCAAGAAGAAAAAGAGGTCGATTTTGACTTCATACAGATATCGCTGAACCGACCTAAAGTTGGATTAAAATAACGCGATTTGAAAGAACCGGCCTGCACTGAATGTAAACGTGTGACCTCAAAACCCATCCATTATCTACCCCTAGTAAGCAACTTTTTAAGGCCAGCGAGTTCCAAGATGATGTTCTGTGCACACATTCAATCCTGCACTCAGTGAAGACCAAGCTGAAAGTTGGCATTTTTCAAACCATATTTTATTTCGTTTATATATGTTAACACCGTATTTAGACACAAGTACTATGAACGCCAATGCAACATAGAAGAGGTAGGAAGGAGGTCATTGAATTTCATTTGATTATATTCTTGTAAATTGGTCACTTTCATGACCCCATACAAAGTTACATCCCAATACTTTGGTATGAGTGGCATTAAAAACTAAATATTTAGTGCGAGAAAAAATGCACTCGTTCGTTAAAGTCAGTGACAGTGGTAATTCGTCAGCGAATTGTGTTAATATGGTTTGTAATCACTGAGTTTTCAACCGGAATGTTTGAGCCATAATTCATATATACCACGCTGTAAGGTCATGTAGGGTCATTGAAATGTTACTCCTTATCGTTCTGTTGACTTTCTACAACATTCATACCTGCGCGTCTACGCATGCGCTATAAAACAGACTCTACGCTATCACATCTGTTTACCTGAGCAGCTACAACAAGTATCTTACAAACAATTTGAACCCAAAAAAAAGTCATGCAGCATTTAAAAGGGCAATGTCAACGTCCTTATCCACTTCGAAGAATCCTTTATCACACTGTATACCTACTGCAGATTTGAAGGCTTTAAGTTACTCAATCGTGGAGGCAGACTTGCTCGTAGGAGGCGCCCTTTCGTGACAGGGACCCCTTTTTGCGACTCTTCCTTATTACGAATATATTGTTCAATTTAGATAGTATGTCGACTACATTTGGCAGATATGCTGCCTAAGACATGGGTAAACTACCAGTATTAAACTGCAACTTCGGCGAATTGAAGGCGAACATACAGCGCGTCGCCAAGTTTAGCTATCTCATTAGATATATTATACACGCACCTGATTAGTTATGAGGTAATCAGCCAATTAGAGACAGCATTGTCAGACTGGTCCACCACATACGGCCTTAATGTAGTACGTAATTTTTGCCTCATTGATTTTCTACCACCATAGTTATGAAGGGGTCAAAGGGACACAGTCGTCGCTTTCAATGATTTTGTGTCAAGACATATCTCTTCAATTATTACCACAATTTGAATTCAAATAATAGTAATAAAATAAACCTTCATCGAGGTTAACAGTTCACGGACACATGGTATCCACTCATTAACAATTTTTGATGGATACCAAAAATTGACAAATTGTTTACTGCATCGGCCCTGTCTACTTGTGGATTTGAAGATGAGCTTTGCCGACAACTCTTTCAGCATAATTCAGGGTTCTGACCATTGAATAGACTTCCGACCAATGTATTGGATGGACATTCCCTCCCGTAACGTTTTGCATATGATGTCTGACAAGGATGCAACAGGACCATTTTAAAAGCAAATATAAAATGTGGATCGGGCTATATGAACAAAATGAAAGTTGTAGACTTGAACATCTATATACCACTGCACTTAAGACATAAAATGTTCGTGATACATTGTAAATGAAGTTATTGGACTTGCACTTACGAAAAAAAAATAATCTTGACTCAACTTACAGCTATATATTAGTAGGTCAAAGGTCATCTGAAGCCATCCCAACTTTATGAAAAAAGTTTTCATTGCATAATGGTCCATATGCAAGAGAAAGCAAACTACTGACTTTTGCAGTTACTGAGATACAGGAGAGAAGGTCAAAGGTCATTCTAGCTGCCAAAATTGTAGAATGCCCCTCGGGGTCAGACACTCCAACTCTCAAATTTTTTACAATACTTTTCTGGTCTACCGCTCTTTGGGGCTCATTTTGAAGCTCGTGAACTTAAAGTTTCCACAGTCTTTAACATATTTTTAGAAAGTCGACAGT